>NW_026608498.1:0-66000 GCF_029499605.1 Hyla sarda
GTCTGTCCCCCGGCTCCAGCTGTCTCTTCTGCTGTCCTCTCTAAGGCTGAGTTCACATCACGTTTTTGCCAGACTGTTTTCAATCCGTTTTTCTAAAGAAAACCGTATGGCAAAAAACGGATGGAACAGTATTGAAAAAAGTAAACCGTATGCATTTTTAAACTGTATACTGTTTTTAAAAGTGCATACAGTTCCGTCCGTTTTTGAAAATGTTGTCCATTTTTAATGGGAGGGGTCTTGGGTGGGGACTTTAGGATGCAAATGCGCATGTGCAAAGAAAAACTGTATGTTTTCCCGTATGGAACCGTATACATGTGCGTTTTCCATTGACTTCCATGTTAAAAAAACATATGCGATTGCAGTACGGTTATTAAACTGGAGACAAAATCGTAGTCAACCACGGTTTTGACTCCGATGTAAAAACCGTACTGCAAACGCATACATTTTTTTTTTTAAATGGACGTCAATGGAAAACGCACATGTATACGGTTCCATACGTGAAAACATATACGGTTTTTACTTTGCACATGTGTATTTGCACCCTAATGTCCCCACCCAAGATCCCTCCCATTTTCAAAAACGTATGTTTTTTTTTTTTTTTTTTAAGTGGATGGAACTACCGTATATACTCGAGTATAAGCCGACCCGAGTATAAGCCGAGACCCCTAATTTCAACCCAAAATCCCAGGAAAAGTTATTGACTCGAGTATAAGCCTAGGGTGGGAAATACCTCATCCCCCCCTGTCATCATCCAGATCCGTCATTAACATCCTCATCATCCCACACATCCCCCCTTCATCATCCCCTTGTCATCATCCCACACATCCCCTTATCATCCCACACATCCCCCCTTCATCATCCCCTTGTCATCATCCCACACATCCCCTTATCCCACACATCCCCCCTTCATCATCCCCTTGTCATCATCCCACACATCCCCCCTTCATCATCCCCTTGTCATCATCCCACACATCCCCTTATCATCCCACACATCCCCCCTTCATCATCCCCTTGTCATCATCCCACACATCCCCTTATCATCCCACACATCCCCCCTTCATCATCCCCTTGTAATCATCCCACACCCCCCCCCCTTCATCATCCCCACCCCCCTTCATCATCCCCACACCCCCCTTCATCATCCCACACACCCCCCTTCATCATCCCACACACCCCCCTTCATCATCCTCTTCTCATCATTCGCCCTCAGTGGTCTTCAACCTGCGGACCTCCAGAGGTTTCAAAACTACAACTCCCAGCAAGCCCGGGCAGCCATCGGCTGGGAGTTAAAGTTTTGCAACACCTGGAGGGCCACCAGTTTGAGACCCCTGATGTAGACCCAACAATGTAATGGTCATAGAATAAGTTCCTCATGCTATTACCTGTTTACTACCAAATAGCCTCATGGTCAGACTTCCCCTGCCACCGTGTTTTGTCAAACAGCACGCATACCCCAGTAATAAACCACATATACGTTGTGCACAGTACTTTAAAGGGGTATTCTGGTGGAAAACTTTTTTTTTTTTTGTACGTCAACTGGTGCCAGAAAGTTTAACAGATTTGTAAATTACTTCTATTAAAAAAAAAAAAATCTTAATCCTTCCAGTATTTATTAGCGACTGTATTCTCCAGAGGTTATTTTCTTTTTGGATTTATTTTCTGTCACGACCACAGTGCTTTCTGCTGACACCTCCGTCCATGTCAGGAACTGTCTGGAGTAGAAGCAAATTCCCATCTTAAAGGGGTACTCCGGCCCTGAGACATCTTATCCCCTATCCAAAGGAGTAGAGGAGTGTATATGGGTGACAGATGGGTGTAGAGTAGTGTACATGGGTGAAAGTGGCGAGTAGAGGAGTGTACATGGGTGACTGGTGTGTAGAGGGGTGACAGGGGAGTGTATATGGGTGACAGAAGGGTGTAGAGGAGTGTACATGGGTGACAGAGGGGTGTAGAGGAGTGTACATGGGGGACAGAGGGGTGTGAAGGAGTGTACATGGGGGAAAGAGGGGTGTAGAGGAGTGTACATTGGTGGCAGAGGGGTGTAGAGGGTTATGGGTGACAGATGGGTGTAGAGGAGTGTACATGGGGGAAAGAGGGGTGTAGAGGAGTGTACATTGGTGACAGAGGGGTGTAGAGGAGTGTACATTGGTGGCAGAGGAGTGTAGAGGAGTGTTCATGGTTGGCAGATGGGTGTAGAAGAGTGTATATGGGTGACAGAGGGGTGTAGAGGGTTATGGGTGACAGATGGGTGTAGAGGAGTGTACATGGGTGAAAGTGGCGTGTAGAGGACTGTACATGGGTGACTGGTGTGTAGAGGGGTGACAGAGGAGTGTATATGGGTGACAGAAGGGTGTAGAGGAGTGTACATGGGTGACAGAGGGGTGTAGAGGAGTGTACATGGGTGACAGAGGAGTGTGGAGGAGTGTACATGGGTGTCAGAGGGGTGTATAGGAGTGTACATGGGTGACAGAGGAGTGTAGAGGAGTGTACATGGGTGGCAGAGGGATGTAGAGGAGTGCACATGGGTGACATAGGGGTGTAGAGGAGTGTACATGGGTGGCAGAGGGGTGTAGAGGAGTGAACATGGGTGACAGAGGGGTGTAGAGGAGTGTACATGGGTGACAAAGGGGTGTAGAGGAATGTACATAGGAGGCTGAGGGGTGTAGAGGAATGTACATGGGTGACAGAGGAGTGTACATGGGTGGCAGAGGGGTGTAGAGGAGTGAACATGGGTGACAGAGGGGTGTAGAGAAGTGTACATGGGTGACAGGGGGGTGTAGAGGTGTGTACATGGGTAACAGGGGTGTAGAGGAATGTATATGGGTGACAGAGGGGTGTAGAGGAGTGTATATGGATGACAGAGGAGTGTAGAGGAGTGTACATGGGTGGCAGAGGGGTGAAGAGGAGTGTACATGGGAGACAGATGGTTGTAGAGGGGTGACAGAGGGGTGTAGAGGGGTGACAGAAGGGTGTAGAGGAGTGTATATGGGTGACAGAGGGGTGTAGAGGAGTGTACATGGGTGACAGAGGGGGGTAGAGGAGTGTACATGGATGACAGAGGGGTGTAGAGGAGTGTACATGGATGACAAAGGGGTATAGAGGAGTGTACATGGGAGACAGATGGGTGTAGAGGGGTGACAGAGGGGTGTACAGGGGTGACAGAGGGGTGTAGAGGAGTGTACATGGGTGTCAGAGGGGTATAGAGGAGTCTACATGGGTGACAGAGGGGTGTAGAGGAGTGTACATGGGTGTCAGAGGGGTGTAGAGGAGTGTACATGGGTGACAGAGGGGTGTAGAGGGGAGTACATGGGTGGCAGAGGGGTGTAATGGAGTGTACATGGGTGACAGAGGGGTGTAGAGGGGTGACAGGGGTGTACATGGGTGACAGAGGGGTGTAGAGGAGTGTACATGGGTGTCAGAGGGGTGTAGAGGAGTGTACATGGGTGACAGAGGGGTGTAGAGGAATGTATATGGGTGTCAGAGGGGTGTAGAGGAGTGTACATGGGTGTCAGAGGGGTGTAGAGGAGTGTACATGGGTGACAGAGGGGTGTAGAGGGGAGTACATGGGTGGCAGAGGGGTGTAATGGAGTGTATATGGGTGACAGAGGGGTGTAGAGGGGTGACAGGGATGTACATGGGTGACAGAGGGGTGTAGAGGAGTGTACATGGGTGTCAGAGGGGTGTAGAGGAGTGTACATGGGTGACAGAGGGGTGTAGAGGAATGTATATGGGTGTGAGAGGGGTGTAGAGGAGTGTACATGGGTGACAGAGGGGTGGAGAGGAGTGTACATGGGTGACAGAGGGGTGTAGAGGAGTGTACATGGGTGTCAGAGGGGTGGAGAGGAGTGTACATGGGTGACAGAGGGGTGTAGAGGAGTGTACATGGGTGACAGAGGGGTGTAGAGGAGTGTACATGGGTGACAGAGGGGTGTGGAGGAGTTTACATGGGTGACAGAAGGGTGTAGAGGAGTGTACATGGGTGACAGAGGGGTGTGGAGGAGTGTACAGAGGGGTGTAGAGGAGTGTACATGGGTGACAGAGGGGTATAGAGGAGTGTACATGGGTGGCAGGGGGTGTAGAGGAGTGTACAAGGGTCAAAGTGGGATGAAGAGGAGTGTACATGAGTGACGGAGGGGTGTAGAGCAGTGTACATGGGTGACAAAGGGGTGTATAGGAGTGTACATGGGTGATAGAGGGTTGTAGAGGAGTGCACATGGGTGACATAGGGGTGTAGAGGAGTGTACATGGGTGGCAGAGGGGTGTAGAGGAGTGAACATGGGTGACAGAGGGGTGTAGACGAGTGTACATGGGTGACAGAGGGGTGTAGAGGAGTGTACATGGGTGACAGAGGGGTGTGGAGGAGTGTACATGGGTGACATAGGGGTGTAGAGGAGTGTACATGGGTGACAGGGGTGTAGAGGAGTGTACATGGGTGACAGAGGGGTGTAGAGGAGTGTATATGGGTGACAGAGGGGTATAGAGGAGTGTGCATGGGGGGCAAAGGGGTATAGAGGAGTGTACATGGGTGACAGAGGGGTGTAGAGGAGTTTACATGGGTTTCAGAGGGGTGACAGGGGTGTAGAGGAATGTATATGGGTGTCAGAGGGGTGTAGAGGAGTGTACATGGGTGACAGAGGGGTGTGGAGGAGTTTTCATGGGTGACAGAAGGGTGTAGAGGAGTGTACATGGGTGACAGAGGGGTGTAGAGGAGTGTACATGGGTGATAGAGGGGTGTAGAGGAGTGTACATGGGTGACAGAGGGGTGTAGAGGAGTGTACATGGGTGGCAGGGGGTGTAGAGGAGTGTACAAGAGTGGCAGAGGGGTGTAGAGTAGTGTACATGGATGGCAGAGGGGTGTAGAGGAGTGTACATGGGTGACAGAGGGGTGTAGAGGAGTGTACATGGGTGACAGAGGGGTGTAGAGGCGTGTACATGGGTGACAGAGGGGTGTAGAGGAGTGTACATGGGTGACAGAGGGGTGTAGACGAGTGTATATGGGTGACAGAGGAGTGTAGAGGAGTGTACATGGGTGGCAGAGGGGTGTAAAGGAGTGTACATGGGTGACATAGGGGTGTAGAGGAGTGTACAAGGGTGGCAGAGGGGTGTAGAGGAGTGAACATGGGTGACAAAGGGGTGTAGAGGAGTGTATATGGGTGGCAGATGGGTGTAGAGGAGTGTACATGGGTGACATAGGGGTGTAGAGGAGTGTACATGGGTGGCAGAGGGGTGTAGAGGAGTGAACATGGGTGACAGAGGGGTGTAGAGGAATGTACATGGGAGGCTGAGGGGTGTAGAGTAGTGTACATGGGTGACAGAGGAGTGTAGAGGAGTGTACATGTTTGGCAAAGGGGTGAAGAGGAGTGTACATGAGTGACAGAGGGGTGTAGAGGAGTGTACATGGGTGGCAGAGGGGTGTAGAGGAGTGAACATGGGTGACGGAGGGGTGTAGAGGAGTGTACATGGGTGACAGAGGGGTGTAGAGGAGTGTACATGGGTGACAGAGGGGTGTAGAGGAGTGTACATGGGTGACAGAGGGGTGTAGAGGAGTGTACATGGGTTTCAGTGGGGTGACAGGGGTGTAGAGGAGTGTATATGGGTGTCAGAGGGGTGTAGAGGAGTGTACATGGGTGACAGAGGGGTGTGGAGGTGTTTACATGGGTGACAGAAGGGTGTAGAGGAGTGTACATGGGTGACAGAGGGGTGTAGAGGAGTGTACATGGGTGACAGAGGGGTGTAGAGGAGTGTACATGGGTGACAGAGGGGTGTAGAGGAGTGTACAAGGGTGGCAGGGGGTGTAGAGGAGTGTACAAGGGTGGCAGAGGGGTGTAGAGTAGTGTACATGGATGGCAGAGGGGTGTAGAGGAGTGTACATGGGTCAAAGTGGGATGTAGAGGAGTGTACATGGGAGGCTGAGGGGTGTAGAGGAATGTACATGGGTGACAGAGGGGTGTAGAGGAGTGTACATGGGTGACAGAGGGGTGTAGAGGAGTATACATGGGTGACAGAGGGGTGTAGAGGAGTGTACATGGGTCAAAGTGGGATGTAGAGGAGTGTACATGGGAGGCTGAGGGGTGTAGAGGAGTTTACATGGGTGACATAAGGTATGTGTACTGTGGACTGTGTACTGCACCTAATGTGGGGAACCACTGTATACTGTACCTAATGTGGGGAATTACTGTATACTGCACCTAATGTGGGGGACTAATTTATACTGCACCTAATGTGGGGGACTACTGTATACTGCACCTAATGTGGGGAACTGCTTTATACTGCACCTAATGTCGGGGACTACTGTATACTGCACCTAATGTGAGGGACTACTGTATACTGCACCTAATGTGGGGGACAACTGTATACTGCACTTAATGTGTGGTAACTACTGTATACTGCACTTAATGTGGGGGACTACTGTATACTTCACCTAATGTGGGGAACTACTTTATACTCCACCTAATGTGGGGGACTACTGTATACTGCACCTAATGTGGGGAACTACTTTATACTGCACCTAATGTGGGGGACTACTGTATGTATACTGCACCTAATGTGGGGGACTACTGTATACTGCAACTTATGTGGGGGACTACTGTATACTGCTCCTAATGTGGGGGACTACTGTATACTGCACCTAATGTGTGGGACTACTGTATACTGCACCTAATGTGGGGAACTACTTTATACTGCACCTAATGTGGGGGACTACTGTATACTGCACCTAATGTGTGGGACTACTGTATGTATACTGCACCTAATGTGGGGGACTACTGTATACTGCAACTTATGTGGGGGACTACTGTATACTGCTCCTAATGTGGGGGACTACTGTATACTGCACCTAATGAGTGGGACTACTGTATACTGCACCTAATGTGGGGGACTACTGTATACTGCACCTAATGTGGAGAACTACTTTATACTGCACCTAATGTGGGGGACTACTGTATACTGCACCTAATGTGGGGGACTACTGTATACTGCACCTAATGTGGGGGGACTACTGTATACTGCACCTAATGTGCGGAACTACTGTATACTGCACCTAATGAGGGGAACTACTTTATACAGCAACTAATGTGGGGGACTACTGGATACTACACCTAATGTGGGGGACTACTGTATACTGCACCTAATGTGGGGGACTACTGTATACTGCACCTAATGTGTTGTAACTACTGTATACTGCTCCTAATGTGGGGAACTACTTTATACTGCACCTAATGTGGGGGACTACTGTATACTGCACCTAATGTGGGGGACTACTGTATACTGCACCTAATGTGGGGGACTACTGCATACTGCACCTAATGTGGGGGACTACTGTATACTGCACCTAATGTGGGGGACTACTTTATACTGCACCTAATGTGGGGAACTACTTTATACTGCACCTAATGTGGGGGACTACTGTATGTATACTGCACCTAATGTGGGGGACTACTGTATACTGCAACTTATGTGGGGGACTACTGTATACTGCTCCTAATGTGGGGGACTACTGTATACTGCACCTAATGTGTGGGACTACTGTATACTGCACCTAATGTGGGGAACTACTTTATACTTCACCTAATGTGGGGGACTACTGTATACTGCACCTAATGTGTGGGACTACTGTATGTATACTGCACCTAATGTGGGGGACTACTGTATGTATACTGCACCTAATGTGGGGGACTACTGTATACTGCAACTTATGTGGGGGACTACTGTATACGTCTCCTAATGTGGGGGACTACTGTATACTGCACCTAATGTGTGGGACTACTTTACATTGCTCCTAATGTGGGGGAACTACTGTATACTGCACCTAATGTGTGGGGCTACTGTATACTGCACCTAATGTGGGGGACTACTGTATACTGCACCTAATGAGTGGGACTACTGTATACTGCACCTAATGTGGGGGGCTACTGTATACTGCACCTAATGTGGGGAACTACTTTATACTGCACCTAATGTGGGGGACTACTGTATACTGCACCTAATGTGGGGGACTACTGTATACTGCACCTAATGTGGGGAACTACTTTATACTGCAACTAATGTGGGGGACTACTGTATGTATACTGCACCAAATGTGGGGAACTACTTTATACTGTACCTATTTTGGGGGGACTACTGTATACTGCACCTAATGTGGGGAACTACTTTATACTGCACCTAATGTGGGGGACTACTGTACGCTGCACCTAAAGTGAGGGACTACTGTATACTGCACCTAACGTGAGAGACTACTTTATACTGCACCTAATGTGGGGGAATTACTGTATACTGCACCTAATGTGGGGAACTACTTTATACTGCACCTAATGTGGGGGACTACTGTATGTATACTGCATCTAATGTGGGGGACTACTGTATACTGCACCTAATGTGGGGAACTACTTTATACTGCAACTAATGTGGGGGACTACAGTATGTATACTGCACCCAATGTGGGGGACTACTGTATACTGCACCTAATGTGGGAGAACTACTGTATACTGCACCTAATGTGGGGGAACTACTGTATACTGCACCTAATGTGGGGGGACTACTGTATACTGCCCCTAATGTGGGGAACTACTGTATACTGCACCTAATGTGGGGGATTACTGTATACTGCACCTAATGTGGGGGACTACTGTATACTGCACCTAATGTGGGGGACTACTGTATACTGCACCTAATGTGGGGAACTACTTTATACTGCACCTAATGTGGAGTACTACTGTATACTGCACCTAATGTGGGGGGACTACTGTAGACTGCACCTAATGTGGGGGAAATATACTGCACCTAATGTGGGGGACTATACTGCACCTAATGTGGGGCAACTATACTGCCAACCTAATGTTGGGGACTATACTGCACCTAATATGGGGGGAACTATACTGCCAACCTAATGTGGGGGAGCTATACTCTTTACCTAATGTTGGGGGTACTATACTGTCTACCTAATGTGGGGGATCATACTCTTTACCTAATGTGGGGGACTATACAAAAATATAAAATTGTACTATTCTGATCCCTATAACTCTTATTTTTCTGTATATGGGGATGTATGAGGTCATTTTTTGCGTTGTGATTTGTAGTTTTTATCGGTACTGTTTTTGTTTTGATGGGACTTCTCAATTGCTTTTTAGATATTTTTATAGTATTTGAAGTGACCAAAAATGTTCAAATCTGGTTAGTGCACCATTACGACTTTTGGGCCCCACTTTTGATTTTGCCTAGGGCCACGCTGAGCCTAAATCCGCCCCTGGGCATCTTACTCTACTACTTTGTTTCTCACTGACATATAAAACGCTGATCTATAATAAATTCCCCACTTTGTCTATTATTATAACAATAATTACATCAATCGGAATATTTGTCAAATAAAAATGTTTATTCATCTTTTCCAGTGTTCATACATACAGGTTGGTGAAGAATACCCATAGTATACTGGTGATGACGTTAATGACACCTCTTATCTCGGGGATATTGACAATTAGGATGGCAATGGTGACCCGTCCCAGGAACTGTCTGACCGAGTTAATATAGTCCATCGGTCCGGTGATGCTGGTCACTATCCCCCTTAGCATAACCCACGTCAGAAGCTGAAGTGTGATGGCGATCCAGGTGAGCCTGTCACTGATGAAGCCGATCCAGCTGATGGCGGTGGGGTTACAGATCACGTAAAGAAGCTCTATAGTGCTGCTGGTGCTAATCCAGGTCACCAACTCATTGACTGGGTTCATCCAGGCAAGCAGGGAACTGCTGGTGATGGTGGGGATCCAGAATACCAATTCAGTGGTGGTGTCTATCCAGGACAGCAGGTCACTGATGGTACTAGCAAACGAGATCAGATCGTCAACAGCATCTATGAACCGGTCCAGCAGGTTGTTATCGATGGGGATATAGCATAGCAGGGAGATGATCAGGTCACCATAAGTGCTGATCCAGCCAAGATAGTTTTTGATGATGGCCGCCCCGCTCTGCAGGTTGTTGGTAATGGAATCCCAGCTGATCGTGTCGCTGCTGGCAGTGGTGTCATTACTCCCCAGGACAGGGGTGATCTTTCTGGTCCTGGTCCTGGTCCAGATGGGACACTTCATGTCGCTGCTGGCAGAGGTTTGATTACTCACCAGGACAGGGGTGATCTTTCTGATCCTGGTCCTCGTCCAGATGGGACACTTCATGTCGCTGCTGGTAGTATTCAAGCTGGGCAGATCTCTGATGGTATCGTTCTGCCCTTGCAGGTGGCTGGAGGTGATATTCCGGCTCGGTTGGTTGCTGGTGATTTCAAACCAGAAACTCGGGCCGGTGGTGAAGAGGGAACCCAGGAGGATGGTAACTGTCCAGCACATGCTACAGGCCAAATTGACCTCATCCCTGCTGATGTGGTCCCCTCGAATCATGATAAAATTAAAAGCGCAAGGAAACAATATAGAAACACTAGTGCTCGCTAGATTGCAGTCCTCAGAGTAAGGCCTCTGGGGCTCTGCACCTCTTTTTCCAGCTATCACCATTTGTGAAGTCACATGTGTGATGTCATACGGAATGTCACTGCTCTGAGGACAGGTGTAGACATGGACATTTACATCCATTTGTTTTATAGGGTGAAATAAGCTTTTTATTATTTTTTTTTTTTATCAATTCTTTATTTATGAATTTTCAAGACACAACAGTTGAGTCAATCAAAGAATACAACAATAAGTATGTAAGTTCGCAAGTACGTAGCGCCTAAGACATTCGACAGACTAATAAACGGTAGGTGTCTGCACAATGAGTCCCAAGTATGTACAAGACCCTCGAAGAACCCACGTGAGAGACAATGTGGGCCAGGGCATGACACACATGTAAGGACGTGAAAGAGGACCCACTGTCCACGAGCGAGACCAGCTGCACCCGTGTACCATGGATAGTCTGTCTCAGGTAAAACGATTCAACTTACATGGTAGCGTGGAGAGAGATTGAGATGGAGAGAAAGATTAGGGGGTGGAGAACATAGAGCAAGAGAGCGGGAATTAGAAAGAGACGGAAGAGAAAGGTGGGGTGAGAAGGTGGAAGAAGGAGGGCGGCCACAATAGGAGGGTAATGGATGAGATGGGGGTGAGGAAGGACACAATAGGGAGAGGAAGTAGAGGTGAGGGGCGTGGGCGAACATGAGGGCAAGGGCTGATGCGAATGTGGGCTAAGTGCAGTACTGATGGAGTTTAATCGGTACTTCTAAACCAGAGTGCGTGGTTTGTGGGGAAAGGTTGGAAGAAACAAAGGAAACAGCGAGCAGTAATTAGGTAGTTCCAGGGGAGGCTAGGTACCTCCTCCACGGGGTCCATGTCTGCAGAAAACGGTCATGTGTGTGAGTCCCCCAGCTCGACAACTCCTCCAGGCGGCATAACTGTGAGACTCTGCCCTTCCATTCATCAACAGTTGGCGGAGAGGTCTGACGCCAGTGTAGCTGGATAAGGGCCTTAGCCGCCGTGAGCAGATGTGCTGTCAGGGATTTGGGATGCAAGGGGCACCCCGAGCCCGGGAGCCCTAGGAAGATCTGCAGTGGAGTAAGGTCAACCCTAGTGCCAGTCACCTCAGCCATAGTCTCCCCCACACCCTTCCAAAAGTCAGTTAGGTGGGGGCAGTGCCACCATATGTGCGATAGAGAGCCAATGTCACCTCCACATCTCCAACACTCCGATGTCTGTGTGAGGCCCCAATGTCTGAGCAGCTCTGGTGTCCTATACCACCTAACTAGCAGTTTGTAGTGTCCCTCCTGTAACTTAACGCATCTAGAGAACCCATGGGAGCTATCTAGAATCTTCTTCTTGTCAGCGTCAGTGAGGATGACCCTCAACTCCTTTTCCCATGAGGTAAGGAAAAGCGGGGGAGTAGCACCATCTTCGTCCATATAATGTGAGCGAAAGACAGAAAGCCGCGGCTTAGTGTCAATGTCTGTGGTGGCGAGAGCTAGTCTGTCTACCCAGGATAGGTCGGAGCCGATGGCATATTGCCTCAATAAGGAGGCACATGCGCGCCGTATAATGTAGTTTTGCATGAAATTTAAAGTCATAGTCGGGATCAGTTCCTGGATTACCTCCTGAGACGGTGGGTGGCCATCCCTACACAAAAGCTTCAGCGGTACGGATCTAAGATGTCTCCAAACACCATCTACCTCCGAGGCGTGTGGCGTCAGGATGTGCGGAATCAGTGAGCTCGGTAAAGCCGGGGACAGGGTAGGCCTGTCCCCCGCCATACGTCTGCCCGACCTATCAAAAGTCTTTTTAAGCAGGAGTGTGCCCCGCAGCAATGGGTTAGCTATCTGGGTGAGTATGTCTGTTGAAGGGAGCCAGAGTGTTCTCTCGCGTGAGGTATCAGGTACTGCAAGTTGTAGTGATTCTAAAGAAGTGCCCTGTAGAAGGCTAGTGTGAGAGAAAATCTCCGTCCATCTCTGTAAATGCACCACCCGGTACCATTGCTCGACATCCGGGAGAGCTATGCCCCCGTGTGAGTTACGCCTAAGCAGGAGTTTGTACGGCAAGCGTGGCTTCTTGCCTGACCAGAGGAAGGAGGAGAACAATCGCTTCCATTGAAGCAAATGCTTGGTCGGTAAGGCAATTGGTACCATTCTGAGCAAATACAGGATGGAGGGCATAATGTACGTCTGTAGTAGATTCCGTCTACCCATCCACGACAGGAAGGGCAGCTGGTAAGACTCTATCTGTCGTTTCAGTTTTGCAAACATAGGCACGTAGTTGGTTGTAAACAGGTCGGACAGCGATGGGGGCAAGGCAATGCCTAGGTAAGTAATGTGGTCTGACGGCCATCGGTAAGGGGAGGAGTTTTGTAGGAGTATTGCTCTGTTGTTGGGTAGGGAAACATTCAATATTTCCGACTTAGTGTAATTGACCTTGAAGTTGGAAAGCGAGCCGAAATGATCTAGCAAGTCTTGTACTTTTGGTAAAGCGGTCTCCGGGTTCGTGATGAGGAGCAGATCGTCCGCGAAAGCAGCGGCTTTATGTTCATGCTCACCCACCACCAAGCCTTCAATCAACTTCTCCCTCCGTAAAGCCTGCAATAGCGTCTCCATGACTGTGATGTACAATGAAGGGGACAGGGGGCACCCCTGCCGGGTACCATTTCTGATCTGGAAGGAGGGGGACAAAGTGCCATTGACCCTAACGCGCGCGCTCGGGGTCGAGTAAAGCGACATGACGGCAGCTGTGAATGCCTGGGGCACTCCAAAGGAGGCCAATGTGTGTTGTAAGTACTGCCAGGAAACTCTGTCGAATGCCTTCTCGGCATCTGTGCCGAGGAGGATAAGCGGAGTGTGTGTGGACCTAGCATAATGCATTGCGTGCATCACCCTAAGGGCGTTGTGCCTGCCCTCCCTGCCGCGCACGAAACCTGTTTGATCTGGATGTATGAGGTGTGGTAGATATCGCCCCAGTCTGAGCGTTAGCACCTTGGCCCACACCTTCACGTCAATATTGAGCAAGGATATGGGCCTGTAGCTGGAGCATAAAAGATGATCCTTGCCTTCCTTAGGAAGGATAGTAATATGTGCTTCGAGCGCTTGAGCAGGCAGGCTACCCCCCTCCAATAGAGCGTTGCACCAGTGCATCAACTTGGGGGCCAGGACCTCCTGAAATGTTTTATAGTAAGTCAAGCTAAGTCCATCTGGGCCCGGGCTTTTGCCATTAGGGAAGGATTGTAGTACTTTCTGTACCTCTTCAATGGTGCAAGGCTCCAAGAGGGATGCAGCCTCCTCTGCAGTCAAGGTAGGTAATGCCAACGAGCGCAGAAAGGATGTTATAGCTTGAGATCGCTGTGTGTGGTCAGGGACATGGGGGGAGATATTGTACAAAGTAGTATAATAGTCCGTGAAGGCCGAGGCTATTTTCTTAGTGTCCGTGGTTAGTTGGTGTGCGTCTGTTTTGATGGCAGGGATAAATGTTTTCTCCTTCCGCTTCTTAATCATAGCCGACATCAATCGCCCCCCCTTGTCCCCGTGTTGGAATAACTTTTGACGGAAGCGGATTACAGAGTCCGCATGTTTCTGGGTGAGTATATCTCGCAGCTGTTCCCGAACAGAATTGAGTTCCCGGGCAACGGATGGGGAGAACGGAGCTCTAAATCGGCTCTCGAGCTCGGTAAGTCGCTCCAATAGGGAGGAGACCTTTCGTGCCCTCTCTTTCTTGACTTTAGAGCCTAAGGCAATTAAGATGCCTCGCATGTATGCCTTATGCGTTTCCCATACCGTTGGCCAGGAGACGTCTGGGGTGAGATTTATATCAAAGAAGGCTTGGATTTGGTATGAGAGGTTAGAAACCGTTTCTGGATGTGACAATAGGGAGTCGTTTAGACGCCACGTCCAGTCCCGCCTGGGGAGGTGTGTGAGAGTGGACGTGGCAGTGACGGGTGAGTGGTCTGACAAAGTCCTAGGTGCTATTGTGGAGTGGTGGAACGATGGCAGGATGCTTTCATGGCAGAGGAGGTAATCCAGGCGCTGAGCAGACTGATGGGGGGTGGAGAAGAAAGTGTAGGAGTGGTCACCTGGGTTGTGTAGACGCCAAACGTCAGCAAGACCCAACTCCTGTAGTTTGTTCCTCAGGGTGCGTAGGTCAACCGGTCGGATCGCCGACCTCCGCGTAGAGGAGTCCAGAAGGGGTTCTAGAGCGACGTTCAAGTCAGCCCCTATGATAATAGGACCCTCCGCGAAGGCCCTCAATCTCTCCAATGTACCCAACAGCCAGGGAATCTGTTTCTTGTTTGGGGCGTAAAGGGAGGCTAAAGTGTATGTCACGGCTCCGATCCTACCTTTTATGAACAGCGCCCTCCCGTCAGCTGAGTCGTAAGAGTCAAGGAGTTGGAAGGGGACCTCCCTCTGCAGTGCAATAGATACCCCTCTGGAGGAGGAGTTCGAGCTCCCACTATGAAACCAAAGAGAGAAGTAGTTAGAAGGTAGTTTGGGAATCCTATGCTTCTTAAAATGCGTTTCCTGTAGGAACAGTACAGACACTTTCTCTTTCTGCAATAAAGACAATACATTATGTCTCTTACATGGAGAGTTAAAGCCATGTACATTGTACGTCATAAACTGAAGAGTGGCCATGGCATACCGGGTAGCAGCTGGATGTAGCAAGGAAGAACAAGGGGTTGACAAGACAGGGGAGACACAACAAACAAGACGAGACTGGTGGAAGACGCACTAGGACCGGGGGTAGACCGGACAAGGCACCAAGCGGGAGGGGGGGGGGGGGGGGGGGAGACGGAGGGAAGGAGTAGAAGCAGAAAGGGGAAAGAATGAGAGGGTCAGATAGTGGAAAAAGGAGAAGGAATTCACTATAGGCGATAAAACAGCCAATGGGATGGTGAGATACCAAGGCGTACAGGTGAGGGGGAAATGAAGAGGGGATAGCCTTTCTACAAAGAGAAAAGAGAAAAAGTGGGTGTAGAAAGTAGGGTTACGGATAAATTCCTGAACCGACGACCAAATCGACCATTATTAGAACCTTAGAACTCTAAAATAGGTAAATGTTAAGAAATACAGCCCTCAGAGTGACATATGTGCAGAACGTCCCGCATGGAACAAATAGCAGGCTAAGTATGGACCCACTGTAATAGGTAGCTAGCTGTAAGGATCCCAAACTAGTATGCACAGCAAATTAGGTTAAAGCAGATAAAATGAAATCGAATAAAACAACATGACATGTCATGACCCCCCCCTCCCAGCTATTCAGCTAGCCAGCCAGCCACCCCCACCCCCCCCCCCCCGCCAATCGGTTAGACCACTCATGGACCCCTCAAAGAAATAAGGTATCAAAGCAAGGCCGAGGGAGCTCAGCAGTGGCTCATCCCATCTGCTTGGTAGGTATCAAGGTGTGTCTCACGTGTCGGTCCATGGGGTGCCAACAGTCCAGCTATACCTCAGGTGGCCGAGTGGAGCATACAGCAGTGGCCCATTCGACCGGTGGATCCCATGCCTTCACGTGTCCACGGGGGGCCAAGAAAGGGTTAGGGAAGGGGCCATGGGAGCAGGGAAGTCCAGGACCCAAATCATGCGGGTGGCAAGGGGGTAGCTCTCGGCTAGCAGGTTGTGGGTGGTGGCAGTCACGGGCAAGTACTATGCATTGAAAGGAGGGGGGTGGCGGCAGCGAGAGATGCCGTGATTTACGGTATAAGGCCAGGGGATGGGGGGGAAAGGCCAGGGAAGTGCAATATGCAGCGTTACAGGGGAAACTTTTCATCGTAGCCCCACATCATTAGAAACTGATAGGTCAAGCTGTAGGGTAATACGAAAGCTGTCAGGCTGTGGAACAATGGAAGTCCACCAACAGTTAGAACACAGCAGGGTCGTTCCGCAAGTGCTAAGTGGTTCCATGCAAGCAGCAATAATAATAATAAGCCAAGCGCTCTGCAATCGGGCTGTCACGGCCAAGGCGGGCAGTATAGTAACTAGAAAACTTAAATCTTAAATGAAGGCAATATACTTATCGGACAAGAGACCAGTGGAGATCAGGTGGTGTCATAGTCCTTCTGTAGCTTAGCTGCATGTCTGCGGGCTTTAGAGGGTTTAGGCTTTTCTGCTCGCGGGCCTCCAATCTGCTTCGGGAGCGACGGCAGTGTGTGGCACATATTCACTGGCAGCCAGGAGGGGATGGCAATTGGGTCGATCTCCAGCAGCGCCCAGGCTTTATCGAGCTCATCTGGAGACCTGATAGAGATCCTTTTTCCACCTTTCAGGATGGAGATGCCGAAAGGGAACAACCACATGTAAGGTAAGTGGTGTTCTCTGAGTTTCTGCAGCAGGGGGTTAAGGAGACGTCGCTTAGCCAGCGTGGATGGAGCGATATCCTGGTATATCTGAATCTGCGTACCTTCAAATCTCAAGTCCTCGGTTTCTCTATTAGCCCTGAGGACC
Organism: Hyla sarda; assembly: GCF_029499605.1. Taxonomy (NCBI): domain Eukaryota; kingdom Metazoa; phylum Chordata; class Amphibia; order Anura; family Hylidae; genus Hyla; species Hyla sarda. Next base: position 16,883 of record NW_026608498.1, read on the forward strand.
GCAGCGGTGTCCAGATAGCTGAGCAGCCCACAGACCAAGTCTCTGGGAGGTTCGTTCGGTTGAGGCTTAGGCTTAAGCGCCCTGTGGACCCGTTCTATGACAATGGCTGCCGCTCTGTCATCTCCTAGCAAGGAGGCGAAAATCTGCATGGTGACGCCACGGAGGGCTTCCGAAGCGTATGTCTCGGGAATGCCTTTAATCCTCACGTTTTTCCTCCGGCTCCTGTTTTCCTGGTCTTCTAACATCAAGAAGGCTTTATTGAGTTGGTTCTCATGGTGTTGGAGCTGGTGCCCGGTTGAGTCACAGAAGGACACTGTGTCAGTCAGTGCAGTTTCCAAGTGCTCGGTGCGGGAGGCCGCATGGCGGACTTCCGACTTAATGTCCGCCAGCTCCTGTAGCACCGGTACGAAGGCCGCTTGGATCGCTTTAGCAACCGCTTGTTGCACAGTCTTTCTCAGGAAGGCTTTGGTTAGGTGAAGTTTCGGGTCTTCTCCACCTGAGTCCGCCTGGCTACCGCCGTAACTCTCGTCTTCTGATGCCTCGTCTCTGTCAGCAGCGGCGGCGGGAGCCAGCGCCATCTTGGAAGACCGCGTCGGGCTCTGCTGGGACTTTGCCCTCAGGTATTTTGCCATGTCCGCCTGGCTCTTATTAGATTTCGGTGGACCGGGGGTAGCACCGGTACACTCTCGATCCGTTCTGCCCATTTTGGTGTGAGATGAGGATAAGCTTTTTATTATTAAATAAAGGTATAGAAAACTCTGGGTGTAGGGTGTTTTTTGGGGGGGCGGTGACTTTATACGGAGGACTGGGTATTTGGGTGGGAAGGAACGTCACTTTATAACATAGAAGACAAATAAATATAATATACAAATATAAATACAAATATTAGTAAAATTCTGACAAAGTCCATCGTCATCTACAGATTTGGGTATTCTGGCAGGAGGATTCCTCATTTTTGAGAATAGGAGGAGGAGGAAAGTGATGGTGGGGGAAGAATACACAGCTCCCGGATTGATCAGAACACTACAGCTCTGCTTCATTGGGAGTAGTCACCTGCACCCCAATCCTCATGTTTCTTTTTCCCCCTATATATTGCAACTTATTCCTTCTACATATATACCTACAAACACCAAAAGCGTAACACATTGTAACCGCGACACCAAATAAAGTACAAATCGATGTATGAAAATATATATTTTTTATTAATAAAAGAACATGATTCTAAAAATGTACATAATAGACGCAATAAAATAAATATATATCAATATATGTTAAAAAATTTGGCTGCAAATAATGGCTACAGGTACGGTATTTATAGAATAGGGACCCAATAGAAAAGGAATAACACACCTGTCCAAATAGTAAGCCGCTGGGTCGGAAGTGACGTTGGACACCGCGGCACTCGTGTGATGGAGCACGCAACGCGCATTCACATTATAGAGCTTGTGCGGCCACGAAAACATGGCCACAGTCACTCATACTGCGCATGCGTGCACGAAATAATTCTACGGGGAAAGACAAGCTTCCCCAAAATGGCCGCAGATCGCCGCTAATAGAGGGATATACAAAATAAGCTGAACATCGGACCCAGGGCTAAATAATACAAAGAATGAAAATCTATAGTGGGAGAACTGACTGTGGACTGTGAAGGCAATAACATGGCTATAAATAATGCAAATACATTAGAGATAATAGCAATAATGATTATAATAATAATAATCCGGGGGCATATGAAAGCATTAAAAAAATGACAAGGATGTGATCACATGTATAATGGTAAAACAAATAAATAGTGCATGCAACATATACAACAAGGAGAAAAGTATTTTTGTAAAAAAATATATTTATAGAAGTGTATAACTGAATATTGATTAGTGTGCAGGAATGATGTATACTAAAACCAAATGGATAGGAGCAGAGCCTGCAGAGTGCAAGAATATATAGAGCATGCAATACAAAAGATATAAAAAGTGCAGAGATATAGTGCATATGGTACAAAGCATACCGTATTTTTTCCCGTATAAGTTGCACTTTTTCTTCCCCAAAACTTGGGGGGAAAAGTTGGTGCGTCTTATACGGCGAATACACACCTATCGTGGTGGTCCCTGCGGCCATCAATGGCCGGGACCCACGGCTAATACAGGACATCACCGATCGCGATGTTGCCCTGTATTAACCCTTCAGACGCGGCGATCAAAGCTGACCGCCGTGTCTGAAGCGAAAGTGACACTAAGCCGGCTGCATTGGGAGGGACCTTATCGGCCCCCTCGGTGTCTGCTCCGTGCCCGGATCCCCTGCATGAACGGCGCTCTCCTTTGTCGTCATCACGTCGTCGCTCCAATAGGAGCAACGCGATGGCGGCTACGGAGAGGGAGGATACCAGGCAGCAGAGACATTCCAGAGCGAAGGGCACACCCCGGGGATGTGTCGACAGCGATGGAGGGCGACATCCAGGGCAGCGGTGACGAGCGGTGACCGGTCCGGAGCGGCGGGGACACGAGAGTATTACCTCCTATACCAGTGGTCTTCAACCTGCGGACCTCCAGATGTTGCAAAACTGCAACTCCTGGCATGCCCGGACAGCCAATGGCTGTACTTTACATTGTATTCTAGATTTTACTCATTTAAAATAGGGTGCGTCTTATATGCCGGAGCGTCCTATAGGGCGAAAAATATGGTAAGTAATTATAAAAAAAAAAAAAATTATTATTGAAAAATGGTATTAAAAATTATATATATATTTTTTTAATTTTATCTTTTTCTTGGTCACTGCTCCTGCACTCACATTTAAGCTCAGAAATGTTTTATTTATACAGTTATCACGGAGCACTAGAAACCATGGAATATTTTGTGAGATGTTTCTGCCAGAATTTTCTGGGATGTAAAATGTGGCGCAACAAAAATCCAATATGGCTGCAAAATAAAAATTGGGGTGCGAAAATGAATTTTCACATATTTTCAAAGCAGCACAAGAGACCTTTGAAAATGTGAGGAGAAAAAAAAGGTGTGAATAATATCGCTGGAACAGAAATTACATTAGTTTTTGAGAATCTCACACAGAATGTCTGGGTTTAAAAAATATGTAATTTTGCTGAACAATCTGTCCCCTTACCTCTATATCAGTGTTTACCAACCAGAATGTCTCCAAGTGTTGCAAAACTTGGCATGCTGGCATTTGCCGTTTTGCAAAAGCTGGATGTACCCTGGTTGGTAAACACTGTGTACATGTACCAGAGCTGAGTGTGTGATGATGTACATGTAGCAGAAATTAGCGTGCGACATGTGTATGGAGCAGAGCTGAATGTGTGATTATGTATAAGCATGACCACGCACACACTCAACTCTGCTACGTACACCTGATCACTCACTCAGCTCTACTGCATTTACAAAATCACACACTCAGCTCTGCTACATATACACAATCACACACTCAGCTCTGCTGCATTTACACAATCACACACTCAGCTCTGCTACATACACCTGATCACACACTCAGCTCTGCTGCATAAACACAATCACACAGTCAGCTACAGCTACATATACACACACTCACTCAGCACTACTGCATATACACACACTCACACTCAGCTCTACTGCATTTACACAATCACACACTCAGCTCTGCTACATACACCTGATCACACACTCAGCTCTGCTGCATATACACAATCACACACTCGGCTACAGCTACATATACACACACTCACTCAGCACTACTGCATATACACACACTAACACTCAGCTTTACTACATATACACAATCACACATATACATTGGGGGAAATTTATCCTTGTTGTAGGTACATGTTTTTTGTAGATTGTTTTGGTTGGTCTAAATTTGGTGCAATTGCAAGGCACAGGATAAATTTTGTTCAAAGTTCTAAATCTCCAGACAGTTCTATTTGGACACCTGAGCTGCACCTCACAAGAAAAATGGACGTAGGGATTTTGTTCTATTGCTTTGACACTCGGATTTTATTGAGGTTTTTTGTTCACCAGTAAAAACGCCAGAAAGACTCACAGCTTTTTCCTGCGTTTTTTCAGTTTTTCTTGCGTTCTTTTCTTGCGTTTTTGCTGGTGTGTGGAAACAATCATTTTTGTATCTTGTGGCAATTTTTTTTACTGCCTTCAGGCACCACTCCATGGGTCGGATGCAGAGCGCCCGGTCCACAGAGTGTAAGGAGGTGAGGAGTGATATATAGCGTATACAGGGTGAAGAGCATCACTACTTACCTATGCCAGCTGTATAGAATACTGGGGTGCATAGTGTACCCAGGTATACCATCCAGGAGCCCAGCAAGGAAAGAGTTAACTCACGCTGCTGCTGAGCAGCAGAATTACGGTTCTAGGTCCGGTCAGGAAACCGCATACGGGTCAAAAATGAGCCGATCGGAGTTACCGTTTGACTCCGGTCGGCTCATTAAAGTAAATGGAGTTCAGTGCTGGTCCGGCTGGGGTACGAGAGAGCCGGGTTTGCCCCTCCCCCAGCCGTATCTGGCACCTGTAATGTAAATACAAAGTGTGAATGCAGCCTAAGACAGATCAAATGTTCTCATAGCCGAGGGCTCAATATCTTAATACTAGTTCTAGGCCCTCGTAGCAGGGGCAGACTATTATAATACAACCTCTTAATCTCTCTCAGATGATCCTACTTCAGGGTTAACACTCTGTAGTCCCTGTGCTGCTTCAGCAATTCTTATTCAGGTGCTATTCATGTCACGGATAGTACTTGTCTGTCCCCCGGCTCCAGCTGTCTCTTCTGCTGTCCTCTCTAAGGCTGAGTTCACATCACGTTTTTGCCAGACTGTTTTCAATCCGTTTTTCTAAAGAAAACCGTATGGCAAAAAAACGGATTGAACAGTATGGAAAAAAGTAAACCGTATGCATTTTTAAACTGTATACTGTTTTTAAAAGTGCATACAGTTCCGAAAATTTTGTACATTTTTAATAGGAGGGGTGTTGGGTGGGGACTTTAGGATGCAAACGCGCATGTGCAAAAAAATACTGTATGTTTTCCCGTATGGAACCGTATACATGTGCGTTTTCCATTGACTTCCATGTTAAAAAAAACATATGTGGTTGCAGTACGGTTATTAAACTGGAAACAAAATCGTAGTCAACCACAGTTATGACTCCGGTTTAAAAACCGTACTGCAACCACATACGTTTTTTTTTTTAAATGGACGTCAATGGAAAACGCACATGTATACGGTTCCATACGTGAAAACATATACGGTTTTTACTTTGCACATGTGCATTTGCACCCTAAAGTCCCCACCCAATATCCCTCCCATTAAAAATGGACAACATTTTCAAAAACGTATGGGGATTTAAAAAAAAAAAAAAAATGGATTGAACTGTATGCACTTTTAAAAACAGTATACGGTTTAAAAACGCATACGGTTTACTTTTTCCCGTACTGTTCCATCCGTTTTTTTGCCATACGATTTTCTTTAGAAAAAACGATTTAAAATAGTATGGTAAAAACGTGATGTGAACCCAGCCTAAACCAGTGTTTCCCAACCAGGGGTGCCTCCAGCTGTCGCAAAACTGCAACTCCCAGCATGCCCGGACAGCCAACGGCTGTCCGGGCATGCTGGAAGTTGCAGTTTTGCAACAACTGGAGGCGCTCTGGTTGGGAAACACTGATATATTATATGGTGCAACATTCCGGGAATCTGATTGGTTGGATCCATTCCAGGAGTCGGATTGGTTGGATAAATACCGACCATTGCATTGCCAGTATTTTTTCCATTGCATTGCCATTGCATTGCCAGATAGCGGGTGTCAACCCCCGCACGAAGCGGCGTCCGACATGCCCCCTCAATACATCTCTATGGCAGAGCCGGAGATTGCCGAAAGCAGCTCTTCGGCTCTGCCATAAAGTTGTATTGAGGTACGTGTCGGCCGCTGCTTCGTGCGGAGGTCGACACGCCCCCTTCCCGCCGGCGGTCGGGGCTCCGTACAGGAGATCGCAGGGGGCCCCAGCAGTCGGACCCCCGTGATCTGCAACTTATCCCCTATTCTTAAGATAGGGGATAAGTTGTTCACCACTGAGTCACCACTGGACTACTCCTTTAAAGTTTTGCAACACCTGGAGGGCCACCAGTTTGAGACCCCTGATGTAGACCCAACAATGTAATGGTCATAGAATAAGTCCCTCATGCTATTACCTGTTTATTACCAAATAGCCTCATGGTCAGACTTCCCTGCCACCATGTTTTGTCAAACAGCACGCATACCCCAGCAATAAACCACATATACGTTGTGCACAGTACTTTAAAGGGGTATTCTGGTGGAAAACTTTTTTATTTTTATTTTATTTTATTTTGTAAGTCAACTGGTGCCAGAAAGTTTAACAGATTTGTAAATTACTTCTATTAAAAAAAAAATCTTAATCCTTCCAGTACTTATTAGCGGCTGTATTCTCCAGAGGTTCTTTTCTTTTTGGATTTCTTTTCTGTCACAATCACGGTGCTTTCTGCTGACACCTCTGTCCATGTCAGGAACTGTCTGGAGTAGAAGCAAATTCCCATCTTAAAGGGGTACTCCGACCCTGAGACATCTCATCCCCTATACAAAGGAGTAGAGGAGTGTATATGGGTGACAGATGGGTGTAGAGTAGTGTACATGGGTGAAAGTGGCGTGTAGAGGAGTGTACATGGGTGACTGGTGTGTAGAGGGGTGACAGGGGAGTGTATATGGGTGACAGAAGGGTGTAGAGGAGTGTACATGGGTGACAGAGGGGTGTAGAGGAGTGTACATGGGTGACAGAGGGGTGTAGAGGAGTGTATGTGGGTGACAGAGGGGTGTAGAGGAGTGTACATGGATGACCGAGGGGTGTAGAGGAGTGTACATGGGTGACAGAGGGGTGTAGAGGAGTGTACATGGGTGACAGAGGGGTGTAGAGGAGTGTACATGGATGACCGAGGGGTGTAGAGGAGTGTACATGGATGACAGAGGGGTGTAGAGGAGTGTACATGGGTGGCAGAGGGGTGTAATGGAGTGTACATGGGAGACAGATGGGTGTACAGGGGTGACAGAGGGGTGTAGAGGAGTGTACATTGGTGACAGAGGGGTGTAGAGGAGTGTACAGAGGGGTGTAGAGGAGTGTACATGGGTGGCAGAGGGGTGTAGAGGGTGGTGACAGATTGGTGTAGAGGAGAGTACATGCGTGAAAGTGGGGTGTAGAGGAGTGTACATGGGTGACAGAAGGTGTAGAGGAGTGTAAATGGGGGACAGAGGGGTGTAGATAAGTGTATATGGGTGACAGAGGGGTGTAGAGGAGTGTACATGGGTGGCAGATGGGTGTAGAGGAGTGTATATGGGGTACAGAGGGGTGTAGAGGAGTGTACATGGGTGACAGAGGGGTGTAGAGGGTTATGGGTGACAGATGGGTGTAGAGGAGTGTACATGAGTGACAGAGGGGTGTAGAGGAGTGTACATGGATGACAGAGGGGTTTAGAGGAGTGTACATGGATGACAGAGGGGTGTAGAGGAGTGTACATGGGTGGCAGAGGGGTGTAGAGGAGTGTACATGGATGACAGAGCGGTGTAGAGGAGTGTACATGGATGACAGAGGGGTGTAGAGGAGTGTACATGGATGACAGAGGGGTGTAGAGAAGTGTACATGGGTGGCAGAGGGGTGTAATGGAGTGTACATGGGAGACAGATGGGTGTAGAGGGTTGACAGAGGGGTGTAAATGGGTGACAGAGGGGTGTAGAGGAGTGTACATGGGTGTCAGAGGGGTATAGAGGAGTGTACATGGGTGACAGAGGGGTGTAGAGGGGAGTACATGGGTGGCAGAGGGGTGTAATGGAGTGTACATGGGTGACAGAGGGGTGTAGAGGGGTGACAGAGGGGTGTAGAGGAGTGTACATGGGTGTCAGAGGGGTGTAAAGGAGTGTACATGGGTGACAGAGGGGTGTGGAGGAGTGTACATGGGTGACAGAGGGGTGTAGAGGAGTGTACATGGGTGTCAGAGGGGTATAGAGGAGTGTACATGGGTGACAGAGGGGGGTAGAGGAGTGTATATGGGTGTCAGAGGGGTGTAGAGGAGTGTACATAGGTGACATAGGGGTGTGGAGGAGTTTACATGGGTGACAGAAGGGTGTAGAGGAGTGTACATGGGTGACAGAGGGGTGTAGAGGATTGTACAGAGGGGTGTAGAGGAGTGTACATGGGTGACAGAGGGGTGTAGAGGAGTGTACATGGGTGGCAGGGGTGTAGAGGAGTGTACAAGGGTGGCAGAGGGGTGTAGTGGAGTGTACAAGGGTGGCAGAGGGGTGTAGAGGAGTCTACATGGGTCAAAGTGGGATGTAGAGGAGTGTACATGAGTGACGGAGGGGTGTAGAGGAGTGTACATGGATGGCAGAGGGGTGTAGAGGAGTGTACATGGGTCAAAGTGGGATGTAGAGGAGTGTACATGAGTGACGGAGGGGTGTAGAGCAGTGTACATGGGTGACAAAGGGGTGTATAGGAGTGTACATGGGAGGCTGAGGGGTGTAGAGGAATGTACATGGGTGACAGAGGGGTGTAGAGGAGTGTACGTGGGTGTCAGAGGAGTGTACATGGGTGACATAGGGGTGTAGAGGAGTGTACATGGGTGGCAGAGGGGTGTAGAGGAGTGAACATGGGTGACAGAGGGGTGTAGAGGAGTGTACATGGGTGACAGAGGGGTGTAGAGGAGTGTACATGGGTGACAGAGGGGTGTAGAGGAGTGTACATGGGTGACAGAGGGGTGTAGAGGAGTGTACATGGGTGACAGAGGGGTGTAGAGGAGTGTACATGGGTGACAGGGGTGTAGAGGAGTGTACATGGGTGACAGAGGTGTGTAGAGGAGTGTACATGGGTGACAGAGGGGTATAGAGGAGTGTACATGGGTGACAGAGGGGTATAGAGGAGTGTACATGGGTGACAGAGGGGTATAGAGGAGTGTACATGGGAAACAGAGGGGTGTATAGGAGTGTACATTGGTGACAGAGGGGTGACAGGGGTGTAGAGGAGTATATATGGGTGTCAGAGGGGTGTAGAGGAGTGTACATGGGTGACAGAGGGGTGTGGAGAAGTTTACATGGGTGACAGAAGGGTGTAGAGAAGTGTACATGGGAGACAGGGGTGTAGAGGAGTGTACATGGGTGACAGAGGGGTGTAGAGGAGTGTACATGGGTGACAGAGGGGTATAGAGGAGTGTACATGGGTGGCAGGGGGTGTAGAGGAATGTTCAAGGGTGGCAGAGGGGTGTAGAGGAATGTACATGGATGGCAGAGGGGTGTAGTGGAGTGTACATGGGTCAAAGTGGGATGTAGAGGAGTGTACATGGGTGACAAAGGGGTGTATAGGAGTGTACATGGGAGGCTGAGGGGTGTAGAGGAATGTACATGGGTGACAGAGGGGTGTAGAGGAGTGTACCTGGGTGACAGAGGGGTGTAGAGGAGTGTACATGGGTGGCAGAGGGGTGTAGAGGGGTGTACATGGGTGACAGAGGGGTGTAGAGGAGTGTACATGGGTGACAGAGGGGTGTAGAGGAGTGTACATGGGTGACAGAGGGGTGTAGAGGAGTGTACATGGGTGGCAGAGGGGTGTAGAGGAGTGTACATGGATGGCAGAGGGGTGTAGAGGAGTGTACATGGGTCAAAGTGGGATGTAGAGGAGTGTACATGGGTGACAAAGGGGTGTATAGGAGTGTACATGGGAGGCTGAGGGGTGTAGCGGAATGTAGATGGGTGACAGAGGGGTGTAGAGGAGTGTACCTGGGTGACAGAGTTGTGTAGAGTAATGTACATGGGTGACAGAGGGGTGTAGAGGAGTGTACATGGGTGACAGAGGGGTGTAGAGGAGTGTACATGGGAGGCTGAGGGGTGTAGAGGAATGTACATGGGTGACAGAGGGGTGTAGGGGAGTGTACCTGAGTGACAGAGGGGTGTAGAGGAGTGTACATGGGTGACAGAGGGGTGTAGAGGAGTGTACATGGGTGACAGAGGGGTGTAGAGGAGTGTACATGGGTGACAGAGGGGTGTAGAGGAGTGTACATGGGTGACAGAGGGGTGTAGAGGAGTGTACATGGGTGACAGAGGGGTGTAGAGGAGAGTACATGGGTGACAGAGGGGTGTATAGGGGGATGGCCTAGGTATACATGGATGACAGGAGGGTGGGCAGGAGGGACAGAGGGGTGAATAGGGGGAGGGACATGGGTGACAGATGTAGACTGGGGGGTGGTCAGAGGGGTGGATGGGGGGGGTGAACATGTGTTACAGAGGTATGGACACGGGTGGCCAAGGTGGACATGGATGACAGGATGGTGGACACGGGAGATATGGGGGTGAACTGGGATGACAGGGGATGGACAAGGATGACAAGGGGGATAAAAGAGGGGTGACAAAGGGACAGAGGGGTTAATAGGAGGTGGAAATGGGTGACGGGGTAGACTGGGGGTGTAGACATGTGTTACAGGATGTAGACTGGGGGGTGGACAGGGAGGGGTGGACATGGGTGACAGGGATGGACAAGGGGTGGACAAAGTGGACATCATGGATAACAGAGGTGAGGGGGGTTGACAGGGTTAAGAAGGGGTAACAGAGGGTACAGTCCCTTAAGCCATTTTTCTTCACTACACTGGCACGGTAACCAGGCGCAGCTTCCACCTTCCTCCCCTCTCCGGCAGGGCACCGACTCAGGGCTCCGACAGGGCACTCACTCACTGGGGCGCTTTGGGGGGGGGGGGGATGCTGGGGCATGGGTCACTACACCGGCACGGTAATCCGGCAGAGCACCACCAGGGCACTCACTCACTAGGTCGCAGGGTGAGAGGGATGCAGGGGGATGCGGTGTGTGCACGCACAGCATAGCGCACACATACTTCCCTTCCCCCCTGTGGCGCCATAAACAGACGCGCAGGCCGGGCCGGTGAATAAAAAAAAAAAATAATTGCCGGCAAAATCCAGCGGCACCCCAGTTGGGAATCACTGCTCTAGATAGAGTCTGTCTATGATATCCTAACCAAAGAAGCTTTTGTTGTATTGTAACAAGTTACTTCCTACTCACATGTATTGTTCTACTATAGTCAATTAACTAATTAGCTTGTAATGCTTTCTTACTAATGATATCTAATTGATATTCATTTATATATATCATTGTGTTTGTTAGGCTTCTTTCACACTACAAAATTCTCCGTTTTTAAACAAAGTTCCGTCTGAAAATCAGCTGAGAACGTCAGTTACAAAATCCTATACTGCCGTAAAAAAATCCCATTATAGTCTATGGGATTTTTCTAATAGCCGTTTTAACACGTTATAGCCTGTTATTAACCCCTTAACGACCAAGGACGTATATTTACGTCCTTGGCCGACTCCCGCGATATAACGTGGGTTCACGCGGTGACCCCGCATCATGTCGGGTCGGTATCTGATGCCGGGACCCTGGGCTAATAGTGTGCGGCAGCGATCGCGGTGCCACACGCTATTAACCCTTTAGATGCGGCGTTCAAAGTTGAATGCCGCGTCTAAACCGAAAGTGAAAGCTGCCCGGCTGCTCAGCGGGGCTAATCGGGACCACCGCAGTGAAAATGCGGTGTCCCGATCAGCTGGGACACGAGCGGAGGTCCTCTTACCTGCCTCCGGCGTGTCCCCTCAGCGATTGATTGCTCCAAGCCTGAGATTCAGGCTTGAGCAATCGACCGCCAATAATGCTGATCATTGCAAAGCTATGGCAGCAACAGCTATCCACCCATCATATACACAAAGGCCCCCAATCTGGGCATACAAGTCGCCCCCACCATCCGCCAACCCCCTTCCAGTTCATCTTCCACCTGGTTTCAGATGAAAGGGTTCCACAAATGTGGATCCTGTTCAGGCTGCAAAATTTCCAAATCACCTAAAACCATTACAGAAATCTCATCAAAAACTAATCAATTCACTCACAAAATTACAGATTGCCTAACCTGCCACAGCAAAGGGGTCATTTACCTAAAACAATGTACTTGTGGTAAACAATACATTGGACGAACCAAAAGACAACTAAAAATCCGTATTTCAGAGCATATTTACAACATAAAGAAAGGGAACAAAACTCACCCGTTGTCACTCCATTTCACGGAACATCATGCTCAGGATCCCTCCCAGTTTTTCTTTACAGCGCTCTTAAAAGTAAAAAATTGTTGGAGAGGCGGAGATTTCATCACGCGTATGTTGAAGGCCGAATCCCGCAAGATCTTTGAGTTCGACACATTGATCCCTAAGGGACTCAATGCTGAGCTGGAGATTTTCGGATTCTTGTAATACTTGAGATTGGGTTCCTCCTCACGACCCGTCGCCGACTGGTCGCATATCGACTCGGCGACGTCTCCTGGGGTCGAGCCTCATCCAAGAAATAATTCATCTTTATGTGATATTCATTTTTATGGTGTATTTTTGTATCCTGCATTTCATCTTGTTTTTATTCCAGTTCCACTCCCTGCCCTCACATTATCCATTTATTTATTTTCACTTCCTTATCCTTCCATTTGTATCCACATACTTATATTTTATATTATTATGATATACATTTTATGGTTTAAAGTCATATTTGGAAGGTTTAACCTTGAACCCGTGTTGGATAAGGACTTGGAAAACTTCTTTCAGGTGATCCAGGTGCTCCTGATAGGTCCTGGAATAGACAATGACGTCATCTAAATACAACTGAACACTCTGGAAGTTAAGATGTCCCAAACATCTTACCATCAAGTGTTGGAAAGTGGCCGGTGCGTTGCACAGCCCAAAGGGAATACTTTTGAACTCGAAGAGTCCCATAGGGGTCACAAATGCGGTCTTCTCTCTATCTTCTTCCGCCATTGGCACCTGCCAGTAACCGCTCGTCAGATCCAGTGTGGAAAAGTAGGCGGCAGACCCCAATGCAGTCAATGATTCTTCAATACAAGGAAGAGGATAAGCATCCTTATGAGTTATGCCGTTCAGCTTCCGGTAATCTACACAAAAGCAGATAGTCCCATCTTTTTTCTTCACCAGGACCAAAGGTGCAGCCCGAGGACTCTGGCTTTCTTGGATGACATCGGCCTCTTTCATCTCCACGAGCATCTTCTTAATGGTCTGATACATCCCCGGAGCCACAGGGCGATGCCTCTCCTTAATGGGTGGGCTATCCCCGGTGAGGATCCTATGTTTGATCATGGTGGTTCTGCCAAAGTCTGTGGGAAACTTGCTGAAGGCTTCCTGATATTTCTTAGCTACTTGGATGACTCCTTCCACCTGTTCCTTGGGGGTATCTTCGCCTCCTATTTGTAGCTGGCTCCACCATGGTTCTGCTGGGTTTTGGGCAGGCCCTCGTTGAGCCACTTGTGACTTCGAGACCACATCTCTGACTTCTAAATGATGCAGGGTAGCCACCGGGGTATACTTGGGTAATCGGACGGCAACTTGATAGAGATTAATAAGTCTCACCGGAACTTTCCCATTACGTACTGTGACCAGACTTCTAGCAGCTCGCACCAAGGGGCAATCTTCCAAGAGGACAGGTTCCAAGAGTACCTGATAATCTTGATTCTTCACCCCGGGTCGGGCTCGACACCAAATAACTGTTTCCGCTTGTGGCTGTAGACTAACGGCTCGTATATCTTGAATCCTTACTCAACAAATTTCTCCTTGATGATTCACGAACTTCTGCTCTGCTTGAAGGGTTTTGAGGTGGTGCTGGGCAGCTCGCCGGCCTGGGGGTGACAAGTGAGGGAGAGATGCATGCAATGCACAGACAATATCATCAAAACAGTGCCTCATAATATTCATACCCAAGATGAAATCAGCTGCTCCCTCATCCCTAACATTGGTGACAACCACACCCTGCCTTTCTAGGACATGCTTTCCCACTTGCACTGTGGGCTCCCAGTAGCCATGCCTGGGTACTGGTTTCCCGTTTCCTGCAATTACTCTAAACTCTGCTTCCTGGGGTTCACACAACCTTTCTGGGCCCCAATACTTATAGAAAACCCCCTGCGGAATAGTGGTCCCCTGAGACCCCGTATCTATCAGAGCTTGTAACCGGGTACCTTCAACTATCACCTGAACATAAGGACAAGAAGCTACATACATAGACAGTCCCTTCTTGTCATTGGTTGATTCTGGACCTTCAGCTGCTACTCCTGGGGTGCGGTCCTCGACCCCAGGGGACACCCTTTTAAAGCCCAACTGTCACGATGCCGGCTGGCAGGTAGTGGATCCTCTGTGCCAGAGAGGGATTGGCGTGGACCGTGCTAGAGGATCGGTTCTAAGTCACTACTGGTTTTCACCAGAGCCCGCCGCAAAGCGGGATGGTCTTGCTGCGGCGGTAGTGACCAGGTCGTATCCCCTAGCAACGGCTCAACCTCTCTGGCTGCTGAAGATAGGCGCGGTACAAGGGAGTAGACAGAAGCAAGGTCGGACGTAGCAGAAGGTCGGGGCAGGCAGCAAGGATCGTAGTCAGGGGCAACGGCAGAAGGTCTGGAATCACAGGCAAGGAACACACAAGGAACGCTTTCACTGGCACTAGGGCAACAAGATCCGGCGAGGGAGTGAAGGGGAAGTGAGGTGATATAGGGAAGTGCACAGGTGTAAACACTAATTGGAACCACTGCACCAATCAGCGGTGCAGTGGCCCTTTAAATCGCAAAGACCCGGCGCGCGCGCGCCCTAGGGAGCGGGGCCGCGCGCGCCGGGACAGAACTGACGGGGAGCGAGTAAGGTACGGGAGCCGGGGTGCGCATCGCGAGCGGGCGCTACCCGCATCGCGAATCGCATCCCGGCCGGAGGTGGTAACGCAGCGCCCCGGGTCCGTGGAACCGACCGGGGCGCTGCAGTGAGGGAAGTGTAGCGAGCGCTCCGGGGAGGAGCGGGGACCCGGAGCGCTCGGCGTAACAGTACCCCCCCCCTTGGGTCTCCCCCTCTTCTTGGGGCCTGAGAACCTGAGGATCAGACTTTTGTCCAGGATATTGTCCTCAGGTTCCCAGGACCTCTCTTCTGGACCACAACCCTCCCAATCCACTAAAAAAAAAGTTCTTCCCCTGACCTTTTTAGAGGCCAAAATCTCTTTGACAGAGAAGATGTCCGAGGAGCCGGAAACAGGAGTGGGAGGAACAGATTTAGGAGAAAAACGGTTGAGGATGAGAGGTTTAAGAAGAGAGACGTGAAAGGCATTAGGGATACGAAGAGAAGGAGGAAGAAGAAGTTTGTAAGAGACAGGATTAATTTGACACAAAACTTTAAAAGGACCAAGATAGCGTGGTCCCAACTTATAGCTCGGGACACGGAAACGGACATATTTAGCGGAGAGCCATACCTTGTCTCCAGGGGAAAAAATGGGAGGAGCTCTTCTTTTCTTATCTGCGAATCTCTTCATGCGAGAAGAAGCCTGTAAGAGAGAATTTTGGGTCTCTTTCCATATGGTGGAAAGATCACGAGAAATTTCATCCACAGCGGGCAGACCAGAGGGCAAGGGGGTAGGGAGGGGGGGAAGAGGGTGACGGCCGTACACCACGAAAAACGGAGATTTGGAGGAAGATTCAGAGATTCTGAAATTATACGAGAATTCGGCCCAAGGTAGAAGATCTGCCCAGTCATCCTGGCGGGAGGAAACAAAATGTCGTAAATAGTCACCCAAGATCTGGTTAATTCTCTCTACTTGTCCATTGGATTGAGGATGGTATGCAGAAGAAAAATTTAATTTAATCTTGAGTTGTTTACAGAGAGCCCTCCAGAATTTAGACACAAATTGGACGCCTCTATCCGAGACGATCTGTGTAGGCAACCCGTGAAGACGAAAAATGTGTACAAAAAATTGTTTAGCCAACTGAGGCGCTGAAGGAAGACCAGGAAGAGGGATGAAATGTGCCATTTTGGAGAATCGATCAACGACCACCCAAATAACAGTGTTGCCATGGGATGGGGGTAAGTCAGTAATAAAATCCATACCAATCAGAGACCAAGGTTGTTCGGGGACAGGTAGAGGATGAAGAAAACCAGCGGGCTTCTGGCGAGGAGTCTTATCCCGGGCACAGATAGTGCAGGCTCGCACAAAGTCCACAACATCCGTCTCCAGAGTCGGCCACCAATAGAAGCGAGAGATGAGTTGCACAGATTTCTTGATGCCCGCATGACCTGCGAGATGGGAGGAGTGACCCCATTTGAGGATCCCAAGGCGTTGGCGTGGAGAAACAAAGGTCTTTCCTGGAGGAGTTTGCCTGATGGAGGCTGGAGAAGTGGAAATCAGGCAGTCAGGAGGAATGATGTGTTGAGGAGAGAGTTCAATTTCAGAGGCATCTGAGGAACGAGAGAGAGCATCGGCCCTAATGTTTTTATCAGCAGGCCGAAAGTGAATTTCAAAATTAAATCGGGCAAAGAACAGAGACCACCTGGCCTGACGAGGATTCAGCCGTTGGGCAGACTGGAGGTAGGAGAGGTTCTTGTGATCGGTGTAAATAATAACTGGAAATCTTGATCCCTCCAGCAGATGCCTCCATTCCTCAAGTGCTAATTTAATGGCTAGAAGCTCTCGATCCCCGATGGAGTAGTTCCTCTCCGCCGGAGAGAAGGTCCTGGAAAAAAAACCACAAGTAACAGCATGCCCGGAAGAGTTTTTTTGTAGAAGGACAGCTCCAGCTCCCACTGAGGAGGCATCAACCTCCAATAGGAAGGGTTTAGATGGGTCAGGTCTGGAGAGCACGGGAGCCGAAGAAAAGGCAGACTTGAGTCGTTTAAAGGCGTCTTCCGCTTGAGGAGGCCAAGACTTGGGATCGGCATTTTTTTTTGTTAAAGCCACAATAGGAGCCACAATGGTAGAAAAATGTGGAATAAATTGCCTGTAATAATTGGCGAACCCCAAAAAACGTTGGATGGCACGGAGTCCGGAGGGGCGTGGCCAATCTAAGACGGCAGAGAGTTTATCTGGGTCCATTTGTAGTCCCTGGCCAGAGACCAAGTATCCTAGAAAAGGAAGAGATTGGCATTCAAACAGACATTTCTCTATTTTGGCATAGAGTTGATTATCACGAAGTCTCTGAAGAACCATACGGACATGCTGGCGGTGTTCTTCAAGATTGGCAGAAAAAATCAGGATATCGTCCAGATATACAACAACACAGGAGTATAGTAGATCACGAAAAATTTCATTAACAAAGTCTTGGAAGACGGCAGGGGCGTTGCATAGACCAAAGGGCATGACCAGATACTCAAAGTGTCCATCTCTGGTGTTAAATGCCGTTTTCCATTCATCCCCCTCTCTGATGCGGATGAGATTATAAGCACCTCTTAAGTCCAGTTTGGTAAAAATATGGGCACCTTGGAGACGATCAAAGAGTTCAGAGATGAGGGGTAGGGGGTAGCGGTTCTTAACCGTGATTTTATTAAGACCGCGGTAGTCAATGCAAGGACGTAGAGAGCCATCTTTTTTGGACACAAAGAAAAATCCGGCTCCGGCAGGAGAGGAGGATTTACGGATAAAGCCCTTTTTTAAATTTTCTTGGACGTATTCAGACATGGCAAGAGTCTCTGGGACGGACAGAGGATAGATTCTGCCCCGGGGTGGAGTAGTGCCCGGGAGGAGGTCAATGGGACAATCATAAGGCCTGTGAGGAGGTAGAGTCTCAGCTTGTTTTTTGCAAAAAACGTCCGCAAAGTCCATATAGGCCTTAGGGAGACCGGTTACATGAGGAAGCACAGGGACACGGCAAGGTTTACTGGGAACCGGTTTTAAGCAGTCCTTGGAACAAGAGGGCCCCCAACTCTTGATCTCCCCAGTGGACCAATCCAGGATTGGGGAATGGAGTTGAAGCCAGGGAAGTCCAAGAAGGATTTCAGAAGTGCAATTGGGGAGGACCAACAGTTCAATCCTCTCGTGATGAGATCCGATGCACATTAGAAGGGGCTCCGTGCGGAAACGTATAGTACAGTCCAATCTTTCATTGTTTACACAATTGATGTAGAGGGGTCTGGCGAGACTGGTCACCGGGATGTTGAACCTGTTGACGAAAGAGGCTAAGATGAAATTTCCTGCAGATCCAGAGTCCAAGAAGGCCACAGCAGAGAAGGAGAGGGCAGAGGCAGACATCCGCACAGGCACAGTAAGACGTGGAGAAGCAGAGTAGACATCAAGGACTGTCTCACCTTTGTGCGGAGTCAGCGGACGTCTTTCCAGGCGGGGAGGACGGATAGGACAATCCTTCAGGAAGTGTTCGGTACTAGCACAGTACAGGCAGAGATTCTCCATGCGGCGTCGTGTCCTCTCTTGGGGTGTCAGGCGAGACCGGTCGACCTGCATAGCCTCCACGGCGGGAGGCACAGGAACAGATTGCAGGGGACCAGAGGAGAGAGGAGCCGGGGAGAAGAAACGCCTCGTGCGAACAGAGTCCATATCCTGGCGGAGCTCCTGACGCCGTTCGGAAAAACGCATGTCAATGCGAGTGGCAAGATGGATGAGTTCATGTAGGTTAGCAGGGATTTCTCGTGCGGCCAGAACATCTTTAATGTTGCTGGATAGGCCTTTTTTAAAGGTCGCGCAGAGTGCCTCATTATTCCAGGATAATTCTGAAGCAAGGGTACGGAACTGTACGGCATACTCGCCAACGGAAGAATTACCCTGGACCAGGTTCAACAGGGCAGTCTCAGCAGAAGAGGCTCGGGCAGGTTCCTCAAAGACACTTCGAATTTCCGAGAAGAAGGAGTGTACAGAGGCAGTGACGGGGTCATTGCGGTCCCAGAGCGGTGTGGCCCAAGCCAGGGCTTTTCCAGACAGCAGGCTGACTACGAAAGCCACCTTAGACCTTTCAGTGGGGAACTGGTCCGACATCATCTCCAAGTGTAATGAACATTGGGAAAGAAAGCCACGGCAAAACTTAGAGTCCCCATCAAATTTATCCGGCAAGGATAGTCGTATTCCAGAAGCGGCCACTCGCTGCGGAGGAGGTACAGGAGCTGGCGGAGGAGATGATTGCTGGAGCTGTGGTAGTAACTGTTGTAGCATAACAGTCAGTTGAGACAGCTGTTGGCCTTGTTGCGCAATCTGTTGTGACTGCTGGGCGACCACCGTGGTGAGGTCAGCGACAACTGGCAGAGGAACTTCAGCGGGATCCATGGCCGGATCTACTGTCACGATGCCGGCTGGCAGGTAGTGGATCCTCTGTGCCAGAGAGGGATTGGCGTGGACCGTGCTAGAGGATCGGTTCTAAGTCACTACTGGTTTTCACCAGAGCCCGCCGCAAAGCGGGATGGTCTTGCTGCGGCGGTAGTGACCAGGTCGTATCCCCTAGCAACGGCTCAACCTCTCTGGCTGCTGAAGATAGGCGCGGTACAAGGGAGTAGACAGAAGCAAGGTCGGACGTAGCAGAAGGTCGGGGCAGGCAGCAAGGATCGTAGTCAGGGGCAACGGCAGAAGGTCTGGAATCACAGGCAAGGAACACACAAGGAACGCTTTCACTGGCACTAGGGCAACAAGATCCGGCGAGGGAGTGAAGGGGAAGTGAGGTGATATAGGGAAGTGCACAGGTGTAAACACTAATTGGAACCACTGCACCAATCAGCGGTGCAGTGGCCCTTTAAATCGCAAAGACCCGGCGCGCGCGCGCCCTAGGGAGCGGGGCCGCGCGCGCCGGGACAGAACTGACGGGGAGCGAGTAAGGTACGGGAGCCGGGGTGCGCATCGCGAGCGGGCGCTACCCGCATCGCGAATCGCATCCCGGCCGGAGGTGGTAACGCAGCGCCCCGGGTCCGTGGAACCGACCGGGGCGCTGCAGTGAGGGAAGTGTAGCGAGCGCTCCGGGGAGGAGCGGGGACCCGGAGCGCTCGGCGTAACACCAACATTGGCTCCTCCAGTGTCCATTCTTGTTACAATGACTGCAGACAGGTCTCTGACTCCTGGGCGGTCTCACGGGAGGTGTATTAGGTGGTTCAGCAGGGCGGGGGTCAGCTTTCTTAGGTGGTGGCATGGCAGATCTGGAAGGACTCGGCCGCACAGCCATTTCTTTAAAGGCCTTGGGTAACTGCTCAATGTCCTGTTTGATGTCTTGTAGGTCAGCTGTCCAAGGGCTAGAAGAAGCTGTTGGCAGGGTAGGCTGAGAAGGGACAGATGGCTGGGGCGAGGGCCCCGGAAATTCTGTAACGGGAACACTAGCCTCCTCTGTCTGAGGTCCTGATTCTATCACTTTAACTGCTAGTCTCTTAAAGGCTGGGAAAGCCATGTCGGGATTTTGCACGGCCAGCATCCTTAGTTGGGACTTGTCCCATTTGTTCAGTGCCCCTTCTATAAAACGGTCAATCAGTACCTGGTTGCCCTGATCGGGCGTGATGCCGTCACACTTCTGTACCGCCTCTAATGCGCTCTGTAAAGCTACTGCATATGCTCTGAGAGTTTCACCCGGCTTCTGACGTCGTTCATCTAGTCTGAGGTGTTACGCCGAGCGCTCCGGGTCCCCGCTCCTCCCCGGAGCGCTCGCTTCTCTCTCTCCGCTGCAGCGCTCCGGTCACGTCCTCTGACCCGGGGCGCTGCGATCCCGCTGCCAGCCGGGATGCGATTCGCGATGCGGGTAGCGCCCGCTCGCGATGCGCACCCCGGCTCCCCTACCTGACTCGCTCCCCGTCTGTTCTGTCCCGGCGCGCGCGGCCCCGCTCCCTAGGGCGCGCGCGCGCCGGGTCTCTGCGATTTAAAGGGCCACTGCGCCGCTGATTGGCGCAGTGGTTCCAATTAGGGTAATCACCTGTGCACTTCCCTATATTACCTCACTTCCCTTGCACTCCCTTGCCGGATCTTGTTGCCTTAGTGCCAGTGAAAGCGTTCCTTGTGTGTTCCTTGCCTGTGTTTCCAGACCTTCTGCCGTTGCCCCTGACTACGATCCTTGCTGCCTGCCCCGACCTTCTGCTACGTCCGACCTTGCTTCTGCCTACTCCCTTGTACCGCGCCTATCTTCAGCAGCCAGAGAGGTGAGCCGTTGCTAGTGGATACGACCTGGTCACTACCGCCGCAGCAAGACCATCCCGCTTTGCGGCGGGCTCTGGTGAAAACCAGTAGTGGCTTAGAACCGGTCCACTAGCACGGTCCACGCCAATCCCTCTCTGGCACAGAGGATCCACTACCTGCCAGCCGGCATCGTGACAGTAGATCCGGCCATGGATCCCGCTGAAGTTCCTCTGCCAGTTGTCGCTGACCTCACCACGGTGGTCGCCCAGCAGTCACAACAGATAGCGCAACAAGGCCAACAGCTGTCTCAACTGACCGTTATGCTACAACAGTTACTACCACAGCTTCAGCAGTCATCTCCGCCGCCAGCTCCTGCACCTCCTCCGCAGCGAGTGGCCGCTCCTGGGCTACGCCTATCCTTGCCGGATAAATTTGATTGGGACTCTAAGTTTTGCCGTGGCTTTCTTTCCCAGTGTTCCCTGCATCTGGAGATGATGTCGGACCTGTTTCCCACTGAAAGGTCTAAAGTGGCTTTCGTAGTCAGCCTTCTGTCCGGAAAAGCCCTGTCATGGGCCACACCGCTCTGGGACCGCAATGACCCCGTCACTGCCTCTGTACACTCCTTCTTCTCGGAAATCCGAAGTGTCTTTGAGGAACCTGCCCGAGCCTCTTCTGCTGAGACTGCCCTGTTGAACCTGGTCCAGGGTAATTCTTCCGTTGGCGAGTATGCCGTACAATTCCGTACTCTTGCTTCAGAATTGTCCTGGAATAATGAGGCCCTCTGCGCGACCTTCAAAAAAGGCCTATCCAGCAACATTAAAGATGTTCTGGCCGCACGAGAAATTCCTGCTAATCTACATGAACTTATTCACCTAGCCACTCGCATTGACATGCGTTTTTCCGAAAGGCGTCAGGAACTCCGCCAAGATATGGACTCTGTTCGCACGAGGCGTTTCTCCTCCTCGGCTCCTCTCTCCTCTGGTCCCCTGCAATCTGTTCTTGTGCCTTCCGCCGTGGAGGCTATGCAGGTCGACCGGTCTCGCCTGACACCTCAAGAGAGGACACGACGCCGTATGGAGAACCTCTGCCTGTACTGTGCTAGTACCGAACACTTCCTGAGGGATTGTCCTATCCGTCCTCCCCGCCTGGAAAGACGTACGCTGACTCCGCACAAAGGTGAGACAGTCCTTGATGTCTACTCTGCTTCTCCACGTCTTACAGTGCCTGTGCGGATGTCTGCCTCTGCCTTCTCCTTCCCTGCTGTGGCCTTCTTGGACTCTGGATCTGCAGGAAATTTTATTTTGGCCTCTTTCGTCAACAGGTTCAACATCCCGGTGACCAGTCTCGCCAGACCCCTCTACATCAATTGTGTAAATAATGAAAGATTGGACTGTACCATACGTTTCCGCACGGAGCCCCTTCTTATGAGCATCGGATCTCATCATGAGAGGATTGAACTTTTGGTCCTCCCCAATTGCACCTCAGAAATTCTCCTTGGACTTCCCTGGCTTCAACTTCATTCCCCAACCCTGGATTGGTCCACTGGGGAGATCAAGAGTTGGGGGCCCTCTTGTTCCAAGAACTGTCTAAAACCGGTTCCCAGTAACCCTTGCCGTAACTCTGTGGTTCCTCCAGTAACCGGTCTCCCTAAGGCCTATATGGACTTCGCGGATGTTTTCTGCAAAAAACAAGCTGAGACTCTACCTCCTCACAGGCCTTATGATTGCCCTATCGACCTCCTCCCGGGTACTACTCCACCCCGGGGCAGAATTTATTCTCTCTCTGCCCCAGAGACTCTTGCCATGTCCGAATACGTCCAGGAGAATCTAAAAAAGGGCTTTATCCGTAAATCCTCCTCTCCTGCCGGAGCCGGATTTTTCTTTGTGTCCAAAAAAGATGGCTCCCTACGTCCTTGCATTGACTACCGCGGTCTTAATAAAATCACGGTTAAGAACCGCTACCCCTTACCCCTCATCTCTGAACTCTTTGATCGCCTCCAAGGTGCCCACATCTTCACTAAATTGGACTTAAGAGGCGCCTATAACCTCATCCGCATCAGAGAGGGGGACGAGTGGAAAACGGCATTTAACACCAGAGATGGACACTTTGAGTATCTGGTCATGCCCTTTGGACTGTGCAATGCCCCTGCCGTCTTCCAAGACTTTGTCAATGAAATTTTTCGTGATCTGTTATACTCCTGTGTTGTTGTATATCTGGACGATATCCTAATTTTTTCTGCCAATCTAGAAGAACACCGCCAGCATGTCCGTATGGTTCTTCAGAGACTTCGTGACAACCAACTCTATGCCAAAATTGAGAAATGTCTGTTTGAATGCCAATCTCTTCCTTTTCTAGGATATTTGGTCTCTGGCCAGGGACTACAGATGGATCCAGACAAACTCTCTGCCGTCTTAGATTGGCCACGCCCCTCCGGACTCCGTGCTATCCAACGCTTTTTGGGGTTCGCCAATTATTACAGGCAATTTATTCCACATTTTTCTACCATTGTGGCTCCTATCGTGGCTTTAACCAAAAAAAATGCTGATCCCAAGTCCTGGCCTCCTCAAGCAGAAGACTCCTTTAAACGACTCAAGTCTGCCTTTTCTTCGGCTCCCGTGCTCTCCAGACCTGACCCTTCCAAACCCTTCCTATTGGAGGTTGATGCCTCCTCAGTGGGAGCTGGAGCTGTTCTTCTACAAAAAAATTCTTCCGGGCATGCTGTCACTTGTGGTTTTTTCTCTAGGACCTTCTCTCCAGCGGAGAGGAACTACTCCATCGGGGATCGAGAGCTTCTAGCCATTAAATTAGCACTTGAGGAATGGTGGCATCTGCTGGAGGGATCAAGATTTCCTGTTATTATCTACACCGACCACAAGAACCTCTCCTACCTCCAGTCTGCCCAACGGCTGAATCCTCGCCAGGCCCGGTGGTCTCTGTTCTTTGCCCGATTTAATTTTGAGATTCACTTTCGTCCTGCCGATAAGAACATTAGGGCCGATGCTCTCTCTCGTTCCTCGGATGCCTCAGAAGTTGATCTCCCTCCGCAACACATCATTCCACCTGACTGCCTGATCTCCACTTCTCCTGCCTCCATCAGGCAGACTCCTCCAGGAAAGACCTTTGTTTCTCCACGCCAACGCCTCGGAATCCTCAAATGGGGTCACTCCTCCCATCTCGCAGGTCATGCGGGCATCAAGAAATCTGTGCAACTCATCTCCCGCTTCTATTGGTGGCCGACTCTGGAGACGGATGTTGGGGACTTTGTGCGAGCCTGCACTATCTGTGCCCGGGATAAGACTCCTCGCCAGAAGCCCGCTGGTTTTCTTCATCCTCTGCCTGTCCCCGAACAGCCTTGGTCTCTGATTGGTATGGATTTTATTACTGATTTACCCCCTTCCCGTGGCAACACTGTTATTTGGGTGGTCGTTGATCGATTCTCCAAAATGGCACATTTCATCCCTCTTCCTGGTCTTCCTTCTGCGCCTCAGTTGGCTAAACAATTTTTTGTACACATTTTTCGTCTTCACGGGTTGCCTACGCAGATTGTCTCGGATAGAGGGGTACAATTCGTGTCTAAATTCTGGAGGGCTCTCTGTAAACAACTCAAGATTAAATTAAATTTTTCCTCTGCATATCATCCCCAGTCCAATGGACAAGTAGAAAGAATTAACCAGATCTTGGGTGATTATTTGCGACATTTTGTTTCCTCCCGCCAGGATGACTGGGCAGATCTCCTTCCATGGGCCGAATTCTCGTATAACTTCAGGGTCTCTGAATCTTCCTCCAAATCCCCATTTTTCGTGGTGTACGGCCGTCACCCTCTTCCCCCCCTCCCTACCCCCTTGCCCTCTGGTCTGCCCGCTGTGGATGAAATTTCTCGTGACCTTTCCATTATATGGAGAGAGACCCAAAATTCTCTCTTACAGGCTTCTTCACGCATGAAGAGGTTCGCGGATAAGAAAAGAAGAGCTCCCCCCGTTTTTTCCCCTGGAGACAAGGTATGGCTCTCCGCTAAATATGTCCGCTTCCGTGTCCCTAGCTACAAGTTGGGACCACGCTATCTTGGTCCTTTCAAAATTTTGTGTCAAATTAATCCTGTCTCTTATAAACTTCTTCTTCCTCCTTCTCTTCGTATCCCTAATGCCTTTCACGTCTCTCTTCTCAAACCACTCATCCTCAACCGTTTTTCTCCCAAATCTGTTCCTCCCACTCCTGTTTCCGGCTCCTCGGACGTCTTCTCGGTCAAGGAAATTTTGGCTGCCAAAAAGGTCAGAGGGAAAAATTTTTTTTTAGTAGACTGGGAGGGTTGTGGTCCTGAAGAGAGATCCTGGGAACCTGAGGACAACATCCTTGACAAAAGTCTGCTCCTCAGGTTCTCAGGCTCCAAGAAGAGGGGGAGACCCAAGGGGGGGGGTACTGTTACGCCGAGCGCTCCGGGTCCCCGCTCCTCCCCGGAGCGCTCGCTTCTCTCTCTCCGCTGCAGCGCTCCGGTCACGTCCTCTGACCCGGGGCGCTGCGATCCCGCTGCCAGCCGGGATGCGATTCGCGATGCGGGTAGCGCCCGCTCGCGATGCGCACCCCGGCTCCCCTACCTGACTCGCTCCCCGTCTGTTCTGTCCCGGCGCGCGCGGCCCCGCTCCCTAGGGCGCGCGCGCGCCGGGTCTCTGCGATTTAAAGGGCCACTGCGCCGCTGATTGGCGCAGTGGTTCCAATTAGGGTAATCACCTGTGCACTTCCCTATATTACCTCACTTCCCTTGCACTCCCTTGCCGGATCTTGTTGCCTTAGTGCCAGTGAAAGCGTTCCTTGTGTGTTCCTTGCCTGTGTTTCCAGACCTTCTGCCGTTGCCCCTGACTATGATCCTTGCTGCCTGCCCCGACCTTCTGCTACGTCCGACCTTGCTTCTGCCTACTCCCTTGTACCGCGCCTATCTTCAGCAGCCAGAGAGGTGAGCCGTTGCTAGTGGATACGACCTGGTCACTACCGCCGCAGCAAGACCATCCCGCTTTGCGGCGGGCTCTGGTGAAAACCAGTAGTGGCTTAGAACCGGTCCACTAGCACGGTCCACGCCAATCCCTCTCTGGCACAGAGGATCCACTACCTGCCAGCCGGCATCGTGACATGAGGCATACCTCTGAGGGAGAATGAGATTCAAACACTTGAGAAAGTCCCTCAAAAATCTGTCCCACTGTGGCTTTATCAGCCGCCGGCCAGATGCAAAGTTCTTCCAAGGCGGAGCTGTCCCAGAAGCAGTTGTATCTGTTGGTGCGGGGGTAATGCATAAAATCCAAATAGGCTGTAAAACTTTTCTTTAAAGTCTCTCAACGTAAAAGGGTCACCACTATAGGTGGGAAGCACAGGATTCCCCAAGAAGACAGGTGCAGCAACAGGGGCTCCCAACACATGGGGAAAGACTGGAGGTGGACTGGCTGGGTCCTGCTCTACCGGTGATGGAGGTCTTGCTGGAATCGCA
Source organism: Hyla sarda (assembly GCF_029499605.1). Lineage (NCBI taxonomy): Eukaryota > Metazoa > Chordata > Amphibia > Anura > Hylidae > Hyla > Hyla sarda. The sequence goes on from NW_026608498.1 coordinate 43,264, forward strand.
GGTAGAGCATGTCTTTGTGAGGTAGACGGTATTGGTGAAGGCGGCAACACCCTTCTGATTTGGGGTGGAGACCCCATTGATGGGGCCACTGGAGCATCGCTCCCTTGTTGTTCAGATGGGGACTGTAGTGCTGCAGGTTCTGACATTTTTGTGTTTGGTACGCTGGCCCTTTAAATAGATCTTGAATTCTTAAAGGACATCTGCAGTGCTGGGCAAAAAAACTTTTTTATACCTCCTTTAACCACTTAAGGACCTAGGGCGTATGGATACGCCTTGACGTCCTGGTACTTAAGGACCCAGGGCGTATCCATACGCCCGTGGGAATTTCGGTCCCCGCCGCGCGGGGACCGGGCCGGGGTGACTGCTGATATTAATCAGCAGGCACTCCGTGCAAATGCCCAGGGGGGTCATCAGACCCCCCCACATCGGCGATCGGCGCAAATCGCAAGTGAATTCACACTTTTTCACGATTTGTGCCGATTCCGGGTCATACGGGTCTATTGTGACCCGGTGACCCGGAATAGAAGGGGGATCGCGGTTGTCTAAGACACCCACGATCCCCCTGTAGGCATAGGAGTGAGGTGGCAGGGTTGCCACCCCTCCTATCCCTGCTATTGGTCTGCTATTGATCGTCAGAGGCGACGACCAATAGCAGACCGGGGGCGGGGGGGTTAACTTTCGTTTTCCCCGTCCTGCCCTCCCACAATAGGCGGGGCAGAACGGGGAACCGAAGGGGACCGGGCGCCGACGTCCACTTACCCGTCCGGAGGCTGCGGCGACGGGGATCGGCAGCGTGACGTGCGTCAGAAGAGGACGGCTCCCGGGATCCTACGGAAGCCGGTAAGTAGATCTGAAGGGCTACAGTCTGAGACCGTGGTCTCTAACTGTAGCCCTCCAGATGTTGCAAAACTACATCTCCCAGCATGCCCAGACAGCTGTTTGGGCATGCTGGAATATGTAGTTTTGCAACAGCTGGAGGGCTGCAGTTTGAGACCACTATACAGTGGTCTCTAAACTATATCCCTCCAGATGTTGCAAAACTACAACTCCTAGCATGCCCACATAGCTGTTTGTTGTCTGGACATGCTGGGAGTTGTAGTTTTGCAACATCTGGAGGTCCACAGTTTGGAGATCACTGTGCAGTGGTCTAAAAACTGTAGCTCTCCAGATGTTGCAAAACTGCAATTCCCAGCATGCCCAGAAAGCAAACAGCTGTCTCGGCATGCTGGGAGTTGTAGTTGGGTACCTCCAGCTATTGCATAACTACATCTCCCAGCATGCCCTCCGGTGATTAGTACATGCTGGGAGTTGTAGTTTTGCAACAGCTGGAGGCACACTGGTTGGAAAATATTGAGTTAGGTAACAGAACCTAACTGAAGGTTTTCCAACCAGTGTGCCTCCAGCTGTTGCAAAACTACAACTCCCAGCATGCACGGTCTGTCAGTACATGCTGGGAGTTGTAGTTTTGAAACAGCTGGAGGTTTGCCCCCCCCATGTGAACGTACAGGGTACATTCACATAGGCGGGTTTACAGTAAATTTCCTGCTTCAAGTTTGTGCTGCGGCAAATTTTTAGCTGCAGTGCAAACTCCTAGCGGGAAATTCACCGTAACCCGCCAGTGTGAATGTACCCTAAAAACACTACACTACACTAACACCTAATAAAGGGTAAAAACTACATATACAGCCCTTACACTGTCCCCCCTCCAATAAACAATTTAAAACGTCTTGTACGGCAGGGTTTCCAAAACGGAGCCTCCAGCTGTTGCAAAACAACAACTCCCAGCATTTCTGGACAGCCACTGACTGTCCAGGCATGCTGGGAGTTTAGCAACAGCTGGAGGCACCCTGTTTGGGAATCACTGGCGTAGAATACCCCTATGTCCACCCCTATGCAATCCCTAATTTAGTCCTCAAATGCGCATGGTGCTCTCTTACTTCGGAGCCCTGTCGTATTTCAAGGAAACAGTTTAGGGCCACATATGGGGTATCTCCGTACTCGGGAGAAATTACACTACAAATTTTGGGGGGCTTTTTTTCCTTTTACCGCTTGTGAAAAGGAAAAGTTGGGGGCTACACCAGCCTGTTAGTGTAAATTTTTTTTATTTTTTTACACTAACAGGCTGGTGTTGCCCCATACTTTTTATTTCCACAAGCGGTAAAAGGAAAAAAAGACCCCCAAAATTTGTAAAGCAATTTCTCCTGAGTACAGAAATACCCCAGATGTGGGCGTAAAATGCTCTGCGGGCACACAACAAGGCTCAGGAGTGAGAGTGCACCATGTACATTTGAGGCCTAAATTGGTGATTTGCACAGGGGTGGCTGATTTTACAGCGGTTCTGACAAACGCAAAAAAAAATAATACCCACATGTGACCCCATTTTGGAAACTACACCCCTCACCGAACGTGACAAGGGGTATAGTGAGCCTGAACACCCCACAGGTGTTTGACGAATTTCCATTAAAGTTGGATGGGAAAATGAAAAAAATTATATTTTTTCATTAAAATGCTGGTGTTACCCTAAATTTTTCATTTTCACATCGGGAAATAGGAAAAAAGCCCCCCAAATTTGTAAACCCATCTCTTCTGAGTAAGAACATACCCCATATGTGAATTTAAAGTGCTCTGCGGGCAAACTACAATGCTCAGAAGAGAAGGAGCGCCATTGGGATTTTGTAGAGAAAATTTGTCCGGCATTGAAGGCCACATGTGTTTACAAAGCCCCCATAGTGCCAGAACAATGGACCCCCGACACATGTGACCCCATTTTGGAAACTACACCCCTCACGTAATGTAATAAGGGGTACATTGAGAATTTACGCCCCACAGATGTCTGACAGATTTTTGGAACAGTGGTCCGTAAAAATGAAAAATAAACTTTTTCATTTGCACAGCCCACTGTTCCAAAGTTCTGTGGGGTGTAAATACTCACTGCACCCCTTATTAAATTCTGTGAGGGGTGTAGTTTCCAAAATGGGGTCACATGTGGGGGGTTCCACTGTTCTGGCACCACGGGGGGCTTTGTAAACACATATGGCCCCTGACTACCATTCCAAACTAATTCTCTTTCCAAAAGCTCAATGGCGCTCCTCCTCTTCTGAGCATTGTAGTTCGCCAGCAGAGCATTTTACGTCCTAACATGGGGTATTTCCATACTCAGAAGAAATGGGGTTACACATTTTGGGGGTCATTTTCTCCTATTACCCCTTTATGCATTTTAGTAAAAAAAAAAAATTTTTTCATTTACACATCCAAATTTAACGAAAAGTCGTCAAACACCTGTGGAGTGTTAAGGCTCACCGGACCCCTTGTTACGTTCCTTGAGGGGTGTAGTTTCCAAAATAGTATGCCATGTGGGTATTTTTTGCTGTTCTGGCACCACAGGGGCTTCCTAAATGCGACATGCCCCCCAAAAAAACATTTCAGCAAAAGTTGCTTTCAAAAAGCCAAATGTGACTCCTTCTCTTCTGAGCATTGTAGTTTGCCCGCAAAGCATTTTACATCCTAACATGGGGTATTTCCATACTCAGAAGAGATGGGGTTGCAAATTTGGGGGGGCATTTTCTCCCATTACCCTTTGTAAAAATGGTAAATTTGGGGGAAAAACTGCACTTTAGTGAAAATTTTTTTTTTTTTCATTTACACATCCGACTTTAACGAAAAGTCGTCAAACACCTGTGGGATGTTAAGGCTCACTGGACCCCTTGTTACGTGCCTTGAGGGGTCTAGTTTCCAAAATGGTATGCCATGTTGGGGTTTTCTGCTGTTCTGGCACCATAGGGGCTTCCTAAATGTGACATGCCCCCCAAAAACCATTTCAGCAAAATTCCCTCTCCAAAATCCTATTGTCGCTCCTTCCCTTCTGAGCCCTCTAGTGCACCCGCCGAACACTTGACATACACATATGAGGTATTTCCTTACTCGAGAGAAATTGGGTTACAAATATTGGGGGGATTTTTCATCTATTACCCCTTGTAAAAATTCAAAAACTGGGTCTACAAGAACATGCGAGTGTAAAAAATGAAGATTTTGAATTTTCTCCTTCACTTTGCTGCTATTCCTGTGAAACACCTAAAGGGTTAACACACTTGCTGAATGTCATTTTGAATACTTTGAGGGGTGCAGTTTTTATAATGGGGTCATTTGTGGGGTATTTCTAATATGAAGGCCCTTCAAATCCACTTCAAAACTGAACTGGTCCCTGAAAAATTCTGATTTTGAAAATTTTGTGAAAAATTGGAAAATTGCTGCTGAACTTTGAAGCCCTCTGATGTCTTCCAAAAGTAAAAACACGTCAATTTTATGATGCAAACATAAAGTAGACATATTGTATATGTGAACCAATGTATAATTTATTTGGAATATCCATTTTCCTTACAAGCAGTGAGCTTCAAAGTAAAAAAAATGCAAAATTTTCAATTTTTTCATCAAATTTTGGAATTTTTCACCAAGAAATGATGCAAGTATCGACAAAATTTTACCACTAACATAAAGTAGAATATGTCATGAAAAAACAATCTCGGAATCAGAATGAAAGGTAAAAGCATCCCAGAGTTATTAATGCTTAAAGTGACAGTGGTCAGATGTTCAAAAAATGGCCGGGTCCTTAAGGTATATTTGGGCTGGGTCCTTAAGGGGTTAATAGGTCTTTGAAAGACCTTTCCAACGATGTCTCCCCTGTCAAAATTGGCCCAGACGTTCTCCCGTTATCAGCACACGAATTACTGAGGAGAAGTGAAAGTAAAACTACATCTCCCATCATGCCTTGTGCTTACTTCCTGTAAGCTGCTGCCCTCCCCCTGTTCTATCTACCCGAGCTAATTATTATATTGTAACGCCCACATCTCCCTCCCCTATGCATACACCCTCCCTTTCTGCTCATCTCCCCCTCCCCATGCTGGCTCCTGTCCAGTGATGAAGCAGGCTGCCTCCATGCTCACTGTAGACAGACAGTCTGCATAGCTAGAATCAGCAGTGTCAGCACTGGAGAGTGGATAGTGAAAGTAAAAATGGTAAAAAAAAAACATAATTGTTTGTCTATAAAACTGTCCTGATAGGGGTCCCTCCATCTTTTTCACAACTACAACTCCAAGCATGCCCAGTTATTTTTTATGCTGTTCGGGCATGTTGGGAATTCCAGTGGTGCCTCCAGCTGCTGCAAGACTACAAATTCCAGCATGCCCTGTCTGCATGCTTGGAGTTCCAGTGGTGCCTCCAGCTGTTCAAGACTACACATCCCAGCATGCCCTGACAGCTTTCTGCTGTTCGTGCATGCTTGGAGTTGCAGTGGTGCCTCCAGCTGTTGCAAGACTACACATCACAGCATGCCCTGACAGCTTTCTGCTGTATTTGCATGCTTGGAGTTGCAGAGGTGACTCCAGCTGTTGCAAGACTACACATTCTAGCATGCCTTGACAGCTTTCTGCTGTATGCGCATGCTTGGAGTTGCAGAGGTGACTCCAGCTGTTGCAAGACTACACATCCCAGCAAGCCCTGTCAGCTTTCTGCTGTTCATGCATGCTTGGATTTGCAGCGGTGCCTCCAGCTGTTGCAAGACTACAAATCTCAGCATGTGTGATCCAGTGTATACAGCAGAGCTGGGTGTGTGATCAAGTGTTTACAGCAGAGTCGAGTGTGTGATCATATGTATACAGCAGAGCTCAGTGTGTGATCGAGTGTATAAAGCAGAGCCGAGTGTGTGATCATATGTATACAGCAGAGCCGAGTGTGTGATTGTGTGCATACAGCAGGGCCGAGAGTGTGATCGTGTGTATACAGCAGAGCTGAGTGTGTGATCGAGTGTATACAGGAGAGCCGAGTGTGATTGTGTGTATACAGCAGAGCCGAGTGTGTGCTCGTGTGTATACAGCAGAGCTGAGTGTGTAATCAAGTGTATACAGCAGAGCAGAGGCTCTTCTGTATACACACAATCACACACTCGGCTCTGCTGTATACACACAATCACACTCGGCTCTCCTGTATACACTCAATCACACAAGTAGTCTCCTGGGTGTTGTAGTTCACCAACACCTCTATTGTATCTCAGTAGTCTCCTGGGAGTTGTAGTTCACCAACACCTCTATTGTATCAGTAGTCTCCTGGGGGTTGTAGTTCACCAAAACCTATATTGTATCTCAGAAGTCTCCTGGGATTTGTAGTTCACCAACACATCTATTGTATCTCTGTAGTCTCCTGGGGGTTGTAGTTCACCAACACCTCTATTGTATCTCTGTAGTCTCCTGGGTGTTGTAGTTCACCAACACCTCTATTGTATCAGGAGTCTCCTGGGAGTTGTAGTTCACCAACACCTATATTGTATCTCTGTAGTCTCCTGGGAGTTGTAGTTCACCAACACCTCTATTGTATCTCAGTAGTCACCTGGGATTTGTAGTTCACCAACACCTCTATTGTATCTCAGTAGTCTCCTGGGAGTTGTAGTTCACCAACACCTCTATTGTATCTCAGTAGTCTCCTAGGATTTGTAGTTCACCAACACCTCTACTGTATCGCTGTAGTTTCCTGGGGGGTTGTAGTTCACCAACACCTCTATTGTATCTCAGTAGTCTCCTGGGAGTTGTAGTTCATCAACACCTATATTGTATCTCTGTAGTCTCCTGGGAGTTGTAGTTCACCAACACCTCTATTGTATCTCTGTAGTCTCCTGGGAGTTGTAGTTCACCAACACCTCTATTGTATCTCTGTAGTCTCCTGGGAGTTGTAGTTCACCAACACCTCTATTGTATCTCAGTAGTCTCCTGGGAGTTGTAGTTCACCAACACCTCTATTGTATCTCAGTAGTCTCCTGGGAGTTGTAGTTCACCAACACCTCTATTGTATCTCTGTAGTCTCCTGGGAGTTGTAGTTCACCAACACCTATATTGTATCTCTGTAGTCTCCTGGGAGTTGTAGTTCATCAACACCTCTATTGTATCTCTGTAGTCTCCTGGGAGTTGTAGTTCACCAACACCTCTATTTTATCTCTGTAGTTTCCTGGGGGTTGTAGTTCACCAACACCTATATTGTATCTCTGTAGTCTCCTGGGAGTTGTAGTTCATCAACACCTCTATTGTATCTCAGTAGTCTCCTGGGAGTTGTAGTTCACCAACACCTATATTGTATCTCTGTAGTCTCCTGGGAGTTGTAGTTCACCAACACCTCTATTGTATCTCTGTAGTCTCCTGGGAGTTGTAGTTCACCAACACCTCTATTTTATCTCTGTAGTTTCCTGGGGGTTGTAGTTCACCAACACCTCTATTGTATCTCTGTAGTCTCCTGGGAGTTGTAGTTCATACACCAGTGTTTCCCAACCAGGGTGCCTCCAGATGTTGCAAAACTACTACTCCCAGCATTCCCTGGTTGGGAAACACTGGCATACACACATACACATAACAGGGACTACAACTCCCAGCATGTGTCATTCAGTAGTCCCCCTCTCACACACAGAATCATCTCCAGTATGATATTTATTCCCTGTATACACCACCAGCCCGTGCAGTGTAATATGTCTCCTTCACACACACGTCCTCCCCTCCCTGCTCTGTGGTTTGCTCTGTGTTTTCCCCCATGAAAACTTGAATCCTCCCGGTGATAAGTGAGGTCCTATGTAGACAGAGCAGGGGAGGGGGGAGGAGCTGTGGACGTCCTCATTCTCCCCCTGCTTGAATCTTACAGATAGGGGCGTTTCTGAGGATGAGCCTATGGCTGCCTCAGAAAGCACCCGCTCATGCATATGCATAAGCAGGGAGGAGCTGACAGAGGCTAGGGGGAGCACAAACACTGCTGGGAGGAAGAGATCTCCGTCCCCAAGATGGCGGCTGCAATGTAATGAATAGGGGACGGACGCAGGACTACTGGGCTATGCTGGCAACTCTAATATCTCAGAAACGGCTGCATATAGGTAAATAGAACTAATTGACTGAATTGTATAACTTTTGTTTGGGGAACATTTGGGCAGGGATTTTTGACCACTATAGTTGTCCTTTAAGTCCCGAGGAGATACGCAGCTGTTCTTTAATCCGGAACTTGAGACTGTAGATTTCAAATTTGAGAGCGGTGACTTGAAACTCAACAGCTTTTAATTGAAATTTGAGGGCGTTGATCGGCAACTGGAGTGATTCTATATAAGATTTCAGTTCAACAATCTGGTGTCTCAGAGTCCGGCCCTGTTCCGGCTCTTTACAGCTTCTAACTTGCTGTCGCACTCTGCGCCTTTTTCCTTGCTGATCTGCCTCTCTTTGTTGGTTTTCGGCACTAGACTCCAACAAAATGGCCGCCGTGGCACCGAGAGCTTCATTGGGCGGGGTCTCTAGCTCACGTGCGCAGGAGGGCCCCGTGCTAACTTCAGTTCTTCTTTTCACAGCTTGTAACTCTGCTGTGCTGTTCGCCCCCCCCCCCCCCCTTACTTTACCTGCGCACTTCCTCCACACAGCACCGTGCGCGCAACCCCTTACTCCGGAGTATAGATCACAGTACATGAATAAAGTTCCTTTTCTGGGAGGGAGTACACTTTCACTAGTGGCGACTGTAGTAGGCACACACCCGTATCCTGTTCGTGCAACGCCAAAAAGGCTTTATGGTAGGCCTCAGGGGTAGGGGTAGTACAGTCAGAGATTTACTTTGGTATATCAGGGGTTAATGTTAACCCTATGGTTCGTGACGCCAGGCTGAGGGCTAGTATGCTGACATGACTCTCCGGCCTATCGCTGCCCTTCCCAGTAACGATAGGTGCATCAGATTAAAGACTGAAGGTCCACAAGGTAGTTGAATTTGAACTTGCATAAACTTTACTCAACGGCTTGCAGTACATCCACAGAGTAGTAACAGTCTCAATCAAACAGTCTCTATATACTTCAATGACTGACAGATGTGGTGGACCTTGACTTTAGATAATAGTCTCTGAATTCAGGGTATATTGCGAAGATATAGGGGATAGATAAGGTCCGATGGTCTTGCAGAGTGTTTAGGGATTGATACACTCACAATTTGGAATAGAACAGCCGTCGCCGCAAAGCTAAGGCCTAGACCCACTGATGACAGCAGCGCAGATCCTTTCTCGTCAACAGCCAGGAACCAAGAGAGAGGTTAATGGCCGCTGCACCCTTATATGGGCAGGGGCGGGGCCGTTTTGATTGGTCCAGCCATCTGTCACTCACTGTCACAAAGGAAATGAGTGCATTACATCACAAGGGCCTCCAAAGGTCCTCAAGCAGAAATACCATAGAGTTTACCTGACCACGTGACCAGCAGGTCCTGCTACGCTTCTCACAGGTAATTAACTATTTATATACATTTTATACAGTTAGACTTCCACAAATAAGGAGCATATGATTAGAGCAATGACTATAGGGGTGAGAGGTGACTAGGGGTGGACTATACAAAAGGACCCCGACGTCCTAGGGACTCTGGCTATGGGGACCTATAAACAGGTACCGTATAGGATGCGGTACCGGGACACCACAAACCCCCTTACTTAAGATAAGTCGACCTCGACGCCTGTCCCCTAAGACAGAGGGACTAGGACTAGAACAGGATGATCTATAAATTTGCTATACATCCTAAGTAAACTCTGAACACATTTACATTCCCTGATACTCTCACTAGTATCTGAACTAGACAATAAAAATCTATCTAGACATCGGTACTAGACATTTATGCTATCTAGACATTTATGCTATCTAGACATTTATGAAGCTATCTAACCTTTAGTTTCTAGCTCCTTAAACCTTTTGTTAAACTTACTTTACATTTTAAAACTTACTAGACAATTAGGCAGCTATCTGACATGTAGTGGCTAGCTCCTAAGAAATTTTCTTAGCTCTCTACACATTTTTATGAGGCATATTTTTATAGACATTAGTACAGCTCTATATACCTTTAGCGTCAAGCTGACTAGACATTTTTATTATCTCACACATTTTATTCTTTTTGTCAACAATAAGGCTATTGGGAACCATAAACAAAGGTACCGGATAGGATTCGGTACCGGGACACCACATAAATATAAACATATGTGGTATCGGCGCGTGCGTAAATGTCCGAACTATAAAAATATGGCATTAATTAAACCATACGATCAATGGCGTACGCGCAAAAAAATTCCAAAGTCCAAAATAACTTATTTTTGCTCGCTTTTTATATCATGAAAAAATGAATAAAAAGCGATCAAAAAGTCCGATCAATACAAATATGGTACCTCTAAAATCTTCAGATCACGGTGCAAAAAATGAGCCCTCATACCGCCCCATATGCGAAAAAATAAAAAAGTTATAGGGGTCAGAAGATGACAATTTTAAACGTATAAATTTGTTTGCATGTAGTTATGATTTTTTACAGAAGTACGACAAAATCAAACCTATATAAGTAGGATATCATTTTAATCATATGGACCTACAAAATAAAGATAAGGTGTCATTTTTACCGAAAAATTTTACTGCGTAGAAACGGAAGCCCCCAAAAGTTACAAAATTGCGTTTTTTCTTCAATTTCGTTGCACAATGATTTTTTTTTCCGTTTCGCCGTAGATTTTTGGGTAAAATGACTGATGTCACTGCGAAGTAGAATTAGTGGCGCAAAATGCCATCATATGGATTTTTAGGTGCAAAATTGAAAGGGTTATGGTTTTTAAAAGTTGAGGAGGAAAAAATGAAAGTGCAAAAACGTAAAAACCTGTGGTCCTTAAGGGGTTAATAATGGCCGTTATTTTGTGACGGAAGATAGTAACGGGAGAAATAGTTCATGAACCTGCATATCTTTATAATACCTGTCAGGGCCGCAGGCTGGGCCGTCCTCCTGCCCTGTACAGTAACACGGGCCGGACTGGCCTATTTGGCAAACAAGGAAATGTCCCATTTCAGCCGCTTACCTTGTGGGCCAGGCTGGATAAGAGCAAGCACAGCTACGCGCGTAATGACGCTCGGTCACTTCACGCTCCCAGAACTCAAGGGCCTACGTTCTGACGCCGGCCCTAGGTATTCTGAGAGTGTGACGTGACCGAGCGACCGAGTCAGCCTACAGAGTGGGGGCTAATCTGGGGGTACTACCTACCTACTGAGGGGGGATAATCTGGGGGTATTACCTGTCTGCTGGGGGTCTAATCTGGGGATACTACCTGCCTACTGGGGGGGCGGGAGGGATAATCTGGTGGTACCACCTGTCTACTGGGGGGGGTCTAATTTGGGGGTACTACCTGACTACTGGGGGGGTCTAATCTGGGGGTACTGCCTGCCTACTGGGGGGGATAATCTGGGGGTACTACCTACCTACTGAGGGGGGCTAATCTGGGGATACTACCTACCTACTGAGGGGGGATAATCTGGGGGTACTACCTACCTACTGAGGGGGGATAATCTGGGGTTCTACCTGTCTACTGGGGGGTCTAATCTGGGGATACTACCTGCCTACTGGGGGGGTGGGAGGGATAATCTGGTGGTACCACCTGTCTACTGGGGGGGTCTAATTTGGGGGTACTACCTGACTACTGGGGGGGGGGGTCTAATCTGGGGGTACTGCCTGCCTACTGGGGGGGATAATCTGGGGGTACTACCTACCTACTGAGGGGGGCTAATCTGGGGATACTACCTACCTACTGAGGGGGGATAATCTGGGGGTACTACCTACCTACTGAGGGGGGATAATCTGGGGTTCTACCTGTCTACTGGGGGGTCTAATCTGGGGATACTACCTGCCTACTGGGGGGGCGGGAGGGATAATCTGGTGGTACCACCTGTCTACTGGGGGGGGTCTAATTTGGGGGTACTACCTGACTACTGGGGGGGTCTAATCTGGGGGTACTGCCTGCCTACTGGGGGGGATAATCTGAAGGTACTACCTGACCTACTGGGGGGGGGGGGTCTAATCTGGGGGTACTGCCGGCCTACTGGGGGGGATAATCTGGGGGTACTACCTGAGTACTGGAGGGGGTCTAATCTGGGGGTACTGCCTGCCTACTGGGGGGGGGATAATCTGGGGGTACTACCTGACTACTGGGGGGGGTCTAATCTGGGGGTACTGCCTGCCTACTGGGGGGGGGGGGATAATCTGGGGGTACTACCTGTCTACTGGGGGGGTCTAATCTGGGGATACTACCTGCCTACTGGGGGGGCGGGAGGGATAATCTGTTGGTACCACCTGTCTACACGGGGGGTCTAATTTGGGGGTACTGCCTGCCTACTGGGGGGGGATAATCAGGGGGTACTACCTGTCTACTGGGGCGGTGTCTAATTTGGGGGTACGACCTGTCTACTGGCGGGGTCTAATTTGGGGGTACTATCTGTCTGCTGGGGGAGGGGTCTAATTTGGGGGTATTACCTGTTTAATGGGGGGTCTAATTTGGGGGTACTACCTGCCTAATGATACATTTTGATAATTTTTCATACTTAATATTTTGACCATATTTCATAATTCTTAACCCCTTAAGGACCAGAGCATTTTTTGCACATTTGACCACTGTCACTTTAAGCGTTAATAACTCTGAGATGCTTGTACTTATGAATTTTATTCCGAGATTGTTTTTTCGTGACAAATTCTACTTTATCCTAGTGTTACATTTTTGGCCATACTTAACCAAAGATATGTGACCAAAGTTGCTTTTCAACTCGAAAAGTAAATTGCGTTTGGTGCAAAAACACTTTAGTATACCTCCTATCAAATAAATGCACCAGACGTGAAAATATAAATAAAATAACAAGCTTTATTAAACATAGATAATAATAAAATAAAAAACATAAATATTGAGAATCAGCAATAGCCAGAAAAATGTGTAATGATCTAATAAAGACTATTCTCTTAAAGGTTTGCCATTACCAGTTAAACATATACTGCAGAACAGCACTGCGACATAAGGCACACATAGAAAAGGCAAACAAAAAATAAATGATAATAAGAGAAGAGAGAGAAAACGTGTACAGGTGATCTATTGGTGCACTGTGGGAGCCTGAGAAACCTAGAGAAAAAGGTGTGTTGATATGAGACCTGAAAAAATTAACAAGTGCATCAACAACAACATCACTGCACTAGGATAATACACCAGCCCTCGGAAGGGAAAAGAGGATAAACACGCTGCCACAGTGCATCCAGAGTCACCACGTTATACTCACATCAGAAATCACACACAACCCCTACGCCGTTTCGCTACTCCCTGACGAAGCGGGTAGCGAAACGGCGTATTTGATAGGAGGTATATTTTTGGCCATACTTGCATCATTTCTTGGTGAAAAATTCCAAAATGTTATGAAAAATTTGAAAAGTTTGCATTTTACTAACTTTGAAGCTTGTAAGGAAAATAGACATTCCAAATAAATGATATATTGATTCACATATACAATATGTCTACTTTATGTTGGAATCATACAGGGGATATCTTTATATTATTATATTTTATACAATATATTATGTTTCCATCATAAAGTTGAGATGTTTTTACTTTCGGAAGACACCAGAGGGCTTCAGAGTTCAGCAGCAATTTTCCAATTTTTCACAAAATTTTCAAAATCTGAATTTTTCAGAGACCAGTTCAGGTTTGAAGGGGATTTGAAGGGCCTTCATATTAGAAATACCCCACAAAGGACCCCATTATAAAAACTACACCCCTCAAAGTATTCAAAATGACATTCAGTAAGTTTGTTAACCCTTTAGGTGTTTCACAGGAATAGCAGCAAAGTGAAGGAGAAAATTCAAAACCTCAAATTTTTTACACTAACATGTTCTTGTAGACCCAGTTTTTGAATTTTAACAAGGGGTAAAAGGAGAGGAATCCCCCCAAATGTGTAACCCAATTTCTCTCGAGTAAGGAAATACCTCATATGTGTATGTAAAGTGTTCGGCGGGCGCAGTAGAGGGCTCAGAAGGGAAGGAGCAACAATGGGATTTTGGAGAGTGAATTTTGCTGAAATGGATTTTGGGGGGCATGTCACATTTAGGAAGCCCTTATGGTGCCAGAACAGCAGAAAACCCCACATGGCATACCATTTTGAAATCTACACCCCTCAAGGCACATAACAAGGGCGGGGGTTTACAGCAAGGACACCCCCGACCATGTGAATGTACCCTGTAAACTGTACATTCACATGGGGGGGGGCGGCAAAACTACAACTCCCAGCATGCCCAGACAGTCCAGACATGCTGGGAGTTGTGGTTCTGTAACATCTGGCCCTTCAGACGTTGCCAAACTACAACTCCCAGCATGCCTGGGCAGTCCAGGCATGCTGGGAGTTGTAGTTTTGCAACATCTGGAAGAGCACAGATTGGAGACCACTGCTCATACATTTGGGGCACCTTCAGGGCCAGCGTTAGGGCGGGGCAAACCAGGCAATTGCCTAGGGCCCCCATCCTCCAGGGGGCCCCCTGCCGCCTGCTCAGTAAGGGGGGCAACTGTTTTAAAGTGGCCGCAGCGTTTGCTGCTTGTTAAAGATTAGCAGCCCGGCCGTGGCCACTTTAAAACAGTGACCAGCTCAGGGCCCCGTGCCCGCAGGGGGCCCCCGTCACATTCGGGACATCCCTGTGTCCCGAAAAATCTTTTCAGGACACAAGGATGCCCCGTTTACCTCATAGCGGCCCTGAGATAACTTAAAAGATGCAGGGGCTGCTGGTAGGAAGCGCACACAGTGACGTCACTGACATCCCGTGCGTGCGCCCATAGCAACAGTACAGCGGAGCAGAGCAGTGAGGAGGACGCGCGGGTATGGTAAGTGACCTGCGGTCATCTTCAGTGTTCCAACCGCCGCTCTAGCAGTAGATCATGACCCCGGAGCGGTGGTCGGAACACTGAAGTGGGGCAGTAAACAGGCATACAGCCTCCAGCCATACACTGTATATGGCTGAATGCTGTATGTCTGTGGGGGAACTGTACTGCACCTAATGTGGGGGAACTGTATACTGCACCTAATGTGGGGAAACTGTATACTGCACCTAATGTGGGGGACTACTTTATACTGCACCTAATCTGGGGGAACTGTATACTGCACCTAATCTGGGGGGAATTGTATTCTGCACCTAATGTGGGGGAAATGTATACTGCACCTAATGTGGGGGAAATGTATACTGCACCTAATGTGGGGAAACTGTATACTGCACCTAATGTGGGGGACTACTTTATACTGCACCTAATCTGGGGGAACTGTATACTGCACCTAATCTGGGGGGAATTGTATTCTGCACCTAATGTGGGGGGAATTGTATACTGCACCTAATGTGGGGGAAATGTATACTGCACCTAATGTGGGGGAACTGTATACTGCACCTAAGGTGGGGAACTACTTTATACTGCACCTAATGTGGGGGACTACTTTATACTGCACCTAATGTGGGGGAAATGTATACTGCACCTAATGTGGGGGAACTGTATACTGCACCTAATGTGGGGGAACTGTATACTGCACCTAATGTGGGGGGAAATGTATACTGCACCTAATGTGGGGGAAATGTATACTGCACCTAAGGTGGGGAACTACTTTATACTGCACCTAATGTGTGGGACTACTTTATACTGCACCTAATGTGGGGGACTACTGTATACTGCACCTAGTGTGGGGGAACTGTATACTGCACCTAATGTGGGGAACTACTGTATACTGCACCTAATGTGGGGTAACTACTGTATACTGCACCTAATGTGGGGGACTACTGTATACTGCACCTAATGTGGGGAACTACTTTATACTGCACCTAATGTGGGGGGACTACTGTATACTGCAACTTATGTGGGGGGACTACTGTATACTGCTCCTAATGTATGGGACTACTGTATACTGCACCTAATGTGTGGGACTACTGTATACTGCACCTAAATTGGGGGACTACTGTATAGTGGACCTAATGTGTGGGACTACTGTATACTGCACCTAATGTGGGGGACTACTGTATACTGCACCTAATGTGGGGAACTACTTTATACTGCACCTAATGTGGGGGACTACTGTATACTGCACCTAATGTGTGGGACTACTGTATACTGCACCTAATGTGTGGGACTACTTTATACTGCACCTAATGTGGGGGACTACTGTATACTGCACCTAATGTGGGGGACTACTGTATACTGCACCTAATGTGTGGGACTACTTTATACTGCACCTAATGTGGGGGACTACTGTATACTGCACCTAATGTGGGGGACTACTGTATACTGCACCTAATGTGGGGAACTACTTTATACTGCACCTAATGTGGGGGACTACTGTATACTGCACTTAATGTGGGAACTACTGTATACTGCACCTAATGTGGGGGACTACTTTATACTACACCTAATGTGAGGGACTACTGTATACTGCACCTAATGTGTGAGACTACTTTATACTGCACCTAATGTGGGGGACTACTGTATACTGCACCTAATGTGGGGAACTACTTTATTCTGCACCTAATGTGGGGGACTACTGTATACTGCACCTAATGTGGGAACTACTGTATACTGCACCTAATGTGGGGGACTACTGTATACTGCACCTAATGTGGGGGACTACTGTATACTGCACCTAATGTGTGAGACTACTTTATACTGCACCTAATGTGGGGGACTACTGTATACTGCACCTAGTGTGGGGGACTACTTTATACTGCACCTAATGTGGGGGACTACTGTATACTGCACCTAATGTGAGGGACTACTGTATACTGCACCTAATGTGGGGAACTACTTTATTCTGCACCTAATGTGGGGGACTACTGTATACTGCACCTAATGTGGGAACTACTGTATACTGCACCTAATGTGGGGGACTACTGTATACTGCACCTAATGTTGGGGACTACTGTATACTGCACCTAATGTGTGAGACTACTTTATACTGCACCTAATGTGGGGGACTACTGTATACTGCACCTAGTGTGGGGGACTTCTTTATACTGCACCTAATGTTGGGGACTACTTTATACTGCACCTAATGTGGGGGAACTACTGTATACTGCACCTAATGTTGGGGACTACTATATACTGCACCTAATGTGAGGGACTACTGTATACTGCACCTAATGTGGGGGAACTACTGTATACTGCACCTAATGTTGGGGACTACTTTATACTGCACCTAATGTGGGGGAACTACTGTATACTGCACCTAATGTTGGGGACTACTGTATACTGCACCTAATGTGAGGGACTACTGTATACTGCACCTAATGTGAGGGACTACTGTATACTGCACCTAATGTGAGGGACTACTGTATACTGCACCTAATGTGGGGGACTACTGTATACTATACCTAATGTGGGGAACTACTGTATACTGCACCTAATGTGGGGAACTACTGTATCCTGCACCTAATGTGGGGGACTACTTTATACTGCACCTAATGTGGGGTAACTACTGTATACTGCACCTAATGTGGGGAACTACGTTATACTGCACCTAATGTGACGGACTAGTGTATACTGCACCTAATGTGGGGAACTACTTTATCCTGCACCTAATGTGGGGGACTACTGTATGTATACTGCACCTAATGTAGGGGACTACTGTATACTGCACCTAATGTGGGGGACTACTGTATACTGCACCTAATGTGGGAGAACTACTGTATACTGCACCTAATGTGGGGGAACTACTGTATACTGCACCTAATGTGGGGGGACTACTGTATACTGCCCCTAATGTGGGGAACTACTGTATACTGCACCTAATGTGGGGGATTACTGTATACTGCACCTAATGTGGGGGACTACTGTATACTGCACCTAATGTGGGGGACTACTGTATACTGCACCTAATGTGGGGAACTACTTTATACTGCACCTAATGTGGAGTACTACTGTATACTGCACCTAATGTGGGGGGACTACTGTAGACTGCACCTAATGTGGGGGAAATATACTGCACCTAATGTGGGGGACTATACTGCACCTAATGTGGGGCAACTATACTGCCAACCTAATGTTGGGGACTATACTGCACCTAATATGGGGGGAACTATACTGCCAACCTAATGTGGGGGAGCTATACTCTTTACCTAATGTTGGGGGTACTATACTGTCTACCTAATGTGGGGGATCATACTCTTTACCTAATGTGGGGGACTATACAAAAATATAAAATTGTACTATTCTGATCCCTATAACTCTTATTTTTCTGTATATGGGGATGTATGAGGTCATTTTTTGCGTTGTGATTTGTAGTTTTTATCGGTACTGTTTTTGTTTTGATGGGACTTCTCAATTGCTTTTTAGATATTTTTATAGTATTTGAAGTGACCAAAAATGTTCAAATCTGGTTAGTGCACCATTATGACTTTTGGGGCCCTCCTTTTGATTTTGCCTAGGGCCACGCTGAGCCTAAATCCGCCCCTGGGCATCTTACTCTACTACTTTGTTTCTCACTGACATATAAAACGCTGATCTATAATAAATTCCCCACTTTGTCTATTATTATAACAATAATTACATCAATCGGAATATTTGTCAAATAAAAATGTTTATTCATCTTTTCCAGTGTTCATACATACAGGTTGGTGAAGAATACCCATAGTATACTGGTGATGACGTTAATGACACCTCTTATCTCGGGGATATTGACAATTAGGATGGCAATGGTGACCCGTCCCAGGAACTGTCTGACCGAGTTAATATAGTCCATCGGTCCGGTGATGCTGGTCACTATCCCCCTTGGCATAACCCACGTCAGAAGCTGAAGTGTGATGGCGATCCAGGTGAGCCTGTCACTGATGAAGCCGATCCAGCTGATGGCGGTGGGGTTACAGATCACGTAGAGAAGCTCTATAGTGCTGCTGGTGCTAATCCAGGTCACCAACTCATTGACTGGGTTCATCCAGGCAAGCAGGGAACTGCTGGTGATGGTGGGGATCCAGAATACCAATTCAGTGGTGGTGTCTATCCAGGACAGCAGGTCACTGATGGTACTAGCAAACGAGATCAAATCGTCAACAGCATCTATGAACCGGTCCAGCAGGTTGTTATCGATGGGGATATAGCATAGCAGGGAGATGATCAGGTCACCATAAGTGCTGATCCAGCCAAGATAGTTTTTGATGATGGCCGCCCCGCTCTGCAGGTTGTTGGTAATGGAATCCCAGCTGATCGTGTCGCTGCTGGCAGTGGTGTCATTACTCCCCAGGACAGGGGTGATCTTTCTGGTCCTGGTCCTGGTCCTGGTCCAGATGGGACACTTCATGTCGCTGCTGGCAGAGGTTTGATTACTCACCAGGACAGGGGTGATCTTTCTGATCCTGGTCCTCGTCCAGATGGGACACTTCATGTCGCTGCTGGTAGTATTCAAGCTGGGCAGATCTCTGATGGTATCGTTCTGCCCTTGCAGGTGGCTGGAGGTGATATTCCGGCTCGGTTGGTTGCTGGTGATTTCAAACCAGAAACTCGGGCCGGTGGTGAAGAGGGAACCCAGGAGGATGGTAACTGTCCAGCACATGCTACAGGCCAAATTGACCTCATCCCTGCTGATGTGGTCCCCTCGAATCATGATAAAATAAAAAGCGCAAGGAAACAATATAGAAACACTAGTGCTCGCTAGATTGCAGTCCTCAGAGTAAGGGCTCTGGGGCTCTGCACCTCTTTTTCCAGCTATCACCATTTGTGAAGTCACATGTGTGATGTCATACGGAATGTCACTGCTCTGAGGACAGGTGTAGACATGGACATTTACATCCATTTGTTTTATAGGGTGAAATAAGCTTTTTATTATTAAATAAAGGTATAGAAAACTCTGGGTGTAGGGTGTTTTTTGGGGGGGGCGGTGACTTTATACTGAGGACTGGGTATTTGGGTGGGAAGGAACGTCACTTTACAACATAGAAGACAAATAAATAGAATATACAAATATAAATACAGATATTAGTAAAATTCTGACAAAGTCCATCGTCATCTACAGATTTGGGTATTCTGGCAGGAGGATTCCTCATTTTTGAGAATAGGAGGAGGAGGAAAGTGATGGTGGGGGAAGAATACGCAGCTCCCGGATTGATCAGAACACTACAGCTCTGCTTCATTGGGAGTAGTCACCTGCACCCCAATCCTCATGTTTCTTTTTTCCCCCTATATATTGCAACTTATTCTTTCTACATACATACCGTATTTTTCGTCCTATAGGACGCACCGGCGTATAAGACGCACCCAATTTTTAGGGGCAAAATCTAAAAAAATAAAGATTTTGAACCCAATAGTGGTCTTCAACCTGTGGACCTCCAGATGTTGCAAAACTACAACTCCCAGCATGCCCGGACAGCCGTTGGCTGTCCAGGCATGCTGGGAGTTGTAGTTTTGCAACATCTGGAGGTCCGCAGATTTAAGACCACTGCATAGGAGGTAATACTCACGTGTCCCCGCCGCTCCGGACCCGTCACCGCTGCCCTGGATGTCGCTCCATCGCTGTCGCCGTGTCCCCGTCGCTCCGGAACGTCTCTGCTGCCGGCCGAGTATCCTCGCTCTCCGTCGCCGTCATCACGTTGTTACGCACGCCGACGCACGTACGCGACGACGTGATGACGAGGAAGGAGAGCGCCGGCATACAGGGAATCCCTGAACGGAGAAGACACCGAGGAGGCAGGTAAGGTCCCTCCCGGTGTCCTGTAAGCACTAACCCGGCTATTCAGTCGGGCTGTTCGGGACCGCCGCGGTGAAATCGCGGCGGTCCCGAACAGCCCGACTGAACCGCCGGGTTAGTGTCACTTTCCCCTCAGACGCGGCGGTCAGCTTTGATCGCCGCGTCTGAAGGGTTAATACAGGGCATCACCGCGATCGGTGATGTCCTGTATTAGCCGCGGATCCCGGCCGTTGGTGGCCGCAGGGACCGCCGCGAAAGGGGTGTATTCGCCGTATAAGACGCACCGACTTTTTCCCCCCAGTTTTGGGGAAGAAAAAGTGCATCTTATACGGCGAAAAATACAGTACCTACAAACGCCAAAAGCATAACACATTGTAACTGCGACACCAAATAAAGTACAAATCGATGTATGAAAATATATATTTTTTATTAATAAAAGAACATGATTCTAAAAATTTACATAATAGACGCAATAAAATAAATATATATCAATATATGTTAAAAAATTTGGCTGCAAATAATGGCTACAGGTACGGTATTTATAGAATAGGGACCCAATAGAAAAGGAATAACACACCTGTCCTAATAGTAAGCCGCTGGGTCGGAAGTGACGTTGGACACCGCGGCACTCGTGTGATGGAGCACGCAACGCGCATTCACATTATAGAGCTTGTGCGGCCACAAAAACATGGCCACAGTCACTCATACTGCGCATGCGTGCACGAAAAAATTCTAGGGGGAAAGACAAGCTTCCCCAAAATGGCCGCAGATCGCCGCTAATAGAGGGATATACAAAATAAGCTGAACATCGGACCCAGGGCTAAATAATACAAAGAATGAAAATCTATAGTGGGAGAACTGACTGTGGACTGTGAAGGCAATAACATGGCTATAAATAATGCAAATACATTAGAGATAATAGCAATAATGATTATAATAATAATAATCCGGGGGCATATGAAAGCATAAAAAAATGACAAGGATGTGATCACATGTATAATGGTAAAACAAATAAATAGTGCATGCAACATATACAACAAGGAAAAAAATATTTTTGTAAAAAAATATATTTATAGAAGTTTATAACTGAATATTGATTAGTGTGCAGGAATGATGTATACTAAAACCAAATGGATAGGAGCAGAGCCTGCAGAGTGCAAGAATATATAGAGCATGCAATACAAAAGATATAAAAAGTGCAGAGATATAGTGCATATGGTACAAAGCATACCGTTTTTTTTGCCGTATAAGATGCACTTTTTCTTCCCCAAAACTGGGGGGGGAAAGTTGGTGCATCTTATACGGCGAATACACACCTATCGTGGTGGTCCCTGCGGCCATCAATGGCCGGGACCCACGGCTAATACAGGACATCACCGATCGCGATGATGCCCTGTATTAACCCTTCAGACGCGGCGATCAAAGCTGACCGCCGTGTCTGAAGCGAAACTGACACTAACCCGGCTGCATTGGGAGGGACCTTATCGGCCTCCTCGGTGTCTGCTCCGTGCCCGGTTCCCCTGCATGAACGGCGCTCTCCTTTGTCGTCATCACGTCGTCGCTCCAATACGCAATGGCGGCGACGGAGAGCGAGGATACCAGGCAGCAGAGACATTCCAGAGCGAAGGGCACACCCCGGGGACGTGTCGACAGCGATGGAGGGCGACATCCAGGGCAGCGGTGACGAGCGGTGACCGGTCCGGAGCGGCGGGGACACGAGAGTATTACCTCCTATACCAGTAGTCCTCAACCTGCGGACCTCCAGATGTTGCAAAACTACAACTCCTGGCATGCCCGGACAGCCAACGGCTGTACTTTACATTGTATTCTAGATTTTCCTCATTTAAAATTGGGTGCGTCTTATATGCCGGAGCGTCCTATAGGGCGAAAAATACGGTAAGTAATTATAAAAAAAAAAAAAAAAATATTATTGAAAAATGGTATTAAAAATTATTTTTGGTCGGTGCTCAATCGGATAGCGAGCCTACCTAACTAACCTCTAACTAAACTCCTATTCCCTACTACATCCTGTAACCTATCTAGGCAGTCTGAGTTATGCCATATACTGCCGCGTAGGAGTACACCTGAAAAATAGAGGGCAAAACTCATAATGAGAACAAAGCGCTATCAACCCGCACAATAACCCCGTGGCCAATGACTGCAATGCATCCTGCCATACATACTACGGAATGGGGTACAGTGCACATAACACCGACTTCCCAGCACCCCTATT